>NW_008352654.1:2784815-2796031 GCF_000622305.1 Nannospalax galili
TATATCAGGCAGGCAGTGGTGGTGGCAAACGCCTGTATTATTCAGAGGCAACTTTTCAGAAAACATGAAAAGCATAAATCATGTAAAAGGTCTAACTATTATCAAGCAGGATACATGAAAGAAATCCCAACCTAGACACAGTATGTTTAAATGATAGAAATCAGTGGCAAAATATCTTAAAAGCAGACTGAATGAAAAAACATAATTTACATAGAAATTAGTATTAGGTTAATAATAAAACCACAGTGATATAATTTCAAGACTATTCTCTAAGGCTTGGAGAGATAACTCAGTGGGTAAAAGCCCCTTGTCACCAAGACTGATGACTTGGTTTGACCCATGGAACCCACATGGTGGAAGAAGAAAACCAACTCCGCAAATTTGACCTCTGACCTCTACATGCACACCTATGCAACTACATATGCACAGCAAAAAGAAAAAAAAAATGCTGGGAGTGGTGGCACCTGCCTTAAAAATCCCAGCATTTGGGAGGCAGAGGCAGGTAGATCACTATGAGTTTTTTCATATCGATTTCTAAGCAAGTCAGGGCTACATGGTGATGCCCTGTCTCAACAAATAAATAGGAAATAAGGGGCTGGAGAGATGGCTCAGCAGCTAAGAGCACTGGCTGCTCTTTCAGAGGACCCGGGTCAGTTACCAGTATCCACATGGCAGCTAACAACCATCCATAATTCCAGTTCCAGAGGATCTAATGCCCCCTTCTGACCTCCAAAGGCATTGCACAACATGGAAGCACTGACATACATGTAGGCAATACATATATACACATAAAATAAAATTAATAAATTATGCGCTAGGCATGGTGGCACACGCCTTTAATCCCAGCACTTGAGAGGCAGAGGCGAGGCAGATCTTTGTGAGTTCAAGGCCAGCCTGGTCTACATAGTAAGGAGGCACTATCCCAGCCCCACAAACCATGTTAAGATTTGTTCTTGCTGCGTGTGGTGGCACGAGCCTGTAATCCCAGTACTTGGGAGGTAGAGGCAGGAAAATCAGAGTTTAAGGCCAGCCTCAGTTACACACTGAGATTGAGGCTACCTTGTGCTACATGAGACCCTGTCTAAAGATAAAAAAGGAAGGGTGGGAAGGGGAAGATGATGGGCATGGGGAAGGAAGAAAGGAAAGGAAAGGAAGAAAAATGTGCCTAAGGATATGGTTCAGTGGTAGAGTGTTTGACTATGCTATACAAAGGAACCCAGGCATGGTAGTACACTAATTTTTTTAAATTTATTTTTATTTTTTATGTGTATGAATGAATGTTTTGCCTGCATGTATAAAAGTGTATCACATGCAGGAAATGCCCATGGAGGCCAGAAGAGAATATCAGGTCCCCTGGAACTGGAGTTGATGGTTGTTAGTTGTCAGGTGGGTCCTGGGACTTTATCCCCAGTCTTCTGAAAAATCAGTCAAGTGTTCTTAACCACTGAACCATCTCTGCAGCCTGTGGAATTTTATTTAATTCCTTTTCATAATTTCTTTTTCTTTAGCAACATTCACTATTTGGAGAGTTTATTCTCCTGACTTTGTTTAGTTCTTTGTCCTTGGTTTCCTCCTCATCTTTGGGTATACCTTAAATGGTCTTTGTCTAGTAAGTACAACCATGACTGGGTTCCTCAGGACCAGTTTCTATTAACCTTTTTCCTTTTTTTTTTGAAACAGGGTCTCCCTGTAGCCCCAGCTGGCCTGGAGCTCACTGTGTAGACCAGGCTGACCTTGAATTCACAGAGATCCACCTGCCTCTGCCTCCCCATTGCTGGGACTAAAGGCTTGCAGCCACCATGCCTGGCTTTTAATCTTTTTCCTATAAATGGATCACCCTTGGTTTCTTTCCATTCTTGTCATTTCTTCTCTTGAAATTGAACATTTAGGGGCTGGAGAGATGGCTCAGCAGTTAAGAACACTGGTTGTTCTTGCAGAAGACCCAGGTTTGAATACCAGCACCCGCATGGCAGCTAACAATTGTCCGTAACTCCAGTTCCAGGGGATCCGACAGCCTCTTCTGTCCTCCACAGGCATTGCACGTCATGGATGCACTTACCTACACGCAGGCAATACACGCATACACATTAAAAAAGAAAAAAGAAAGAAAAAAAATTGAACATTTAAAAATATGTGGGGGGGGCTGGAGAGAGATCTCAGGGGTTAAGAACACTGGTTGTTCTTGCAGAAGACCCGGGTTCGAATCCCCCCACATGGCAGCTAACTCCAGTTCCAGGGGATCCGACACCCTCTTCTGACCTCCACGGGCACTGCACAACATGGGTGCACTTACCTATATGCCAGCAATACACGAATACACATAACATAAAAATAATAAATGAAATAAAATATTATGTGGGACTGGAGAGATGGCTCAGCAGTTAAGAGCACTGACTGCTCTTGCAGAGGACCTGGGTTCCATTCCCAGTACTCATTCACTCCAGTTCCAGGGGGAAATCAGAAGCCCTCTTCTGACCTCCGTGGCATTGCATAACTCAGGTGCTCTCACATACATGCAGGCAATACACACATACACATAAAATAAAAATAATAAATAAAATATTTAAAAAATTATATGATGACTACAAAAATAATTCTCTCTGATACTTAGAATTTCTATTTACTGCTTTTTCTATTTCTCTCCGTCACTTTTCTGAGCTAATTTTACAAAGTCTGTGTTTTTTGTCCTGTGTAGCCACTGAAATCTGATTTGTTAGCTTACTGAGTCAACTAGTGATTTCCCCAAATGTCCAAAACACAGCACAGCACACACACACACATACACACACACACACACACACACATTTATATAGAACCTAAAGGTCACCCGGAGGTGAGTTTGGGGTCCTTTTCAAGTTTTTCCTGAGTCCTGGGTATACATTTGCCTATAGGAGAGATGGACTCCCAGAAATATGTGGGAAATATTCAAAGTCTTTATTTCCGCAGTCTTGTTTCCCAGCTTTCCCCTCCCAAACTTTTTGGTCAGTTTTTTGTTTTTGTTTTTTTTCCTGCTGCTACATTCATTTCTTCTCCACTAACACATTTACATTTAAATGTTTTTTGACCTGGGATAAATATTTCCTGAGTATCAGCCCCAGGACCTTTCAGAGTTGGAGGAAATAAAGGCAGGCCTCTGGGTGGACCCAGAGATCAAGAGCTATCAGACAGAGCAAAACAAAAACAAGGGACTGGGAGTGGTGGTGCAGGCCTTTATTCTCAGCTGGGACTGGTGGGTCTGCAAATTCAAAACCACCCTGGTCTACATAGTGAATATCAGGTTAGCCAGGACTATATAGTGAGATCTTGTCTCAATAGAAAAAGCAAATAAACAAACAAAAAAAGCATTTTAGCAGGCATTATGAAGAATTTGTCCCTGATAGCCCCTAAGGAATTCATTTATTATAAATTCAGTTTTTCATGCCAAGGGTAAACCTGTCTGAGGGTCATTGGCTCATCTCTCATATAGTCAGAAGCTTCTAGGCTCTTTTTACTTTTGTATGGGGTCTTGCTTGTGGATTTTCTACTCTTGGCTATACATTAGAATCATCTGAGAACCTGTGAGAAAACAAAAGCAAATAAAAGAACTGATGCCAGGTCCAACAATTTAGAATCCATAGGAGCAGAGCCTAGACATTGGTACTTAAGACAAACAGGCATATCTCAAAAAATAATAATAAAGCAACTTTATTATTATTATTATTATTATTTTGGTCTTTTCTTTTTTGGTCTTTTTGAGACAGGGTCTCTCTATAGGCTTAGCTGGCACTGGCTACGTAGACCAGGCTGGCTTTGATCTCACAGAGATCCACCTGCCTCTGCCTCCCGAGTGCTGGGACTAAAAAGGCTTGTGCCACTATGCCTGGCTTCAACTTAGATTTTTAAATTTATTTCATTTATTATTTTTATTTTATGTGTATGCGTGTATTGCCTGCATGTAGGTAAGTGCACCCATGTCGTGCAATGCCCGCGGAGGTCAGAAGAGGCTGTCAGATCCCCTGGGACTGGAGTTATGGACAGTCGTTAGCTGCCATGTGGGTGCTGAGATTCGAACCCAGGTCTTCTGCAAGAACAACTGGTGTTCTTAACCACTGAGCCATCTCTCCAGCCCCAACTTAGCTTATTTTAATGTATGTATTTATTTATCTTTTTGTATGTGTATGTGTAGGAGGTATAGTGTGTTTGTATATGCATGTTTGCATGTGTGGGGTGCACATGTGTGTGCAAGCATGCAGAGGCCAGAGGGTAACGTTAGGTATTGTTCTGGTTAGTTTTATACTGCTGTGAGAAAAACACTGACCAAAACAAACTTGGGGAGAAAAGGGTTTATTTCACCTTAGAGCTTACAGTTCATCACTGAGGGGAGCTAGGACAGGAGCTCAAGCAGGAACTGAAGCACTCAAGCACACAGGCCACGGAGGAATGCAGCTTACTAGCTTGTTCCTCTGGCCTGTGCTCAGCCTGCTTTCTTATACACAGTACCACCTGCCCAGGGGTGGCACCACCTACAGTGTCCTGGACCCTCCCACATCACTCAACAATAAAGAAAATGCCTCACAGACATGCCCAGAAAGCCAATCCAATAGAAGCAATCCCCAGTTGAGGATCCCGAGGTGTTTCAGATTGACAACTAAAGCTATTCAGCACAGGTATCTTTCTTGATGGCTCTCTGCCTTACCCATTGAGGCAGAGTTTCTTGCTGAACTCAGAGCTCCTGTTTTGGTTAGTCTAGCTAGCCAGCTTGCTCAGGAAATTCCCTTTCTCTGCTTCCCAAACTTTGGGATTACCAGTGAACCACCAAGCTCACCTAGCATTTATGTGGGTGCTAGAGATTTGAACTTGGGTCCTTATGCTTTTTAAATTTTTTATTTAGGGCTGGAGAGATGGCTCAGTGGTTAAGAGCACTGTTCTTGCAGAAGACCTGAGTTTGATTCCCAGAACCCACATGGCAGCTAACAACTGTCTGTAACTCCAGTTCCAGGGGATCTCATGATCCAGTCACCTCTCAGTAGCATCATCAGCTGGAGACTGAGCTTTCAACACATGACCATTTGGGGCATACCTAGTATCCAAAACACAACCATGTGTGGAGATCACAACAGAGCCATTTATTATTCACTCTTTGGTGTCTCATTGTTTTCTTTAAAATTATTTTATTTATTTATTTATTTAAAATTTTATTTATTTTTGTTTTATATGTATAAGTGTTTTGCCTGCATGAATCTAAGTGAACTGTACCATGTGTGTGCAGTGCCCATAGAGATCAGAAGAGTGTGTCAGATCCCCTGGAACTGGAATTACAGAAGGTTGTGAGCCACCTTATAGGTGCAAGGAACTGAACCTAGAACTTCTGCAAGAGCAGCCATACTCTTAACTGCTAAGCTATCCTCTCTAGTCTTTTCTTATGTTTTTGTGGCAAGCACTTTACCTGCTGAGCCATTTCCCCAGCCCTTCAGATGATTTTAAAGTGAAATCATGGCTAGATACCACTTTGTGTTTCAGCTATTTAGAGGCTCCAGTTTTACTTATAAATTTCTTTTTTCTGTTATTATTAATTTAATTTTTTTTTTTTTTTTGGTCTTTTCGAGACAGGGTCTCCCTGTAACCCCAGCTAGCCTGGAACTCATTATGCAGACCAGGCTAGCCTTGAACTCACAGAGATCCACCTGCCTCTGCCTCCCAAGTGCTGGGATTAAAGGCCTGTGCCACCATGCCTGGCTTACTTACAAATTTCAATGAGCATAAAGGCCACTGTAATATTTATTAAACAGGAAATTTCCTCTGCCTCCAGAAGTTATAATTCTTTAGACCAGAGTGGAGCTTAGGAATCTGGAGTTTTAATATTATTTTATAAATTTTTTATGAGTATGAGTGGATTGCATGCATGTATATAAGTGCAATCATGTCTTGCAATGCTCACAGAGGTCAGAAGAGGCATCAGATCTCCTGGAACTGGAGTTACGGATAGTTGTAAGCCACCATGTGTGTTCTGGGAACCAAACCCAGGTCCTCTGCAAGAGCAACCAATGCTCTTGACTCCTGAGCCATCTTTCCAGACCCTTATTTTATATTTTATTTTATTTTATTATTTTATGTGTATGAATGTTATGCCTGCATGCATGTAAGTGCACTCCTGTCCTGCATTGCTGGTGGAGGACAGAAGACGGCATCCAGTTCCCCGGAACTGGCGTTACAGACAGTTGTTAGCTGCCATGTGGGTGCTGGGATTCAAACCCAGGTCTTCTGTAAGAACAGCCAGTGGTTTTAACTGCTAAGCCATCTCTCCTGACCATTATTTTATAATTTTAAAAAAATTTCTATTTGTTGGCTGTGCATGATGGTGGTTGTGGTGGTGGTGGTGTATGTGGTCAGTCCTCATGCTTATGTGCCAAGCATTTTACAGACTGAGCTCCCTTTCCAGCCCTGTAATTTTTTTTAAGAGTCAAGGCTCTCACTGGGCCTTTAGTCCCAGCCCTCAGGAGGCAGAGGCAGGCAGATCTCTGTGAGTTCAAGGCCAGCCCAGTCTACATAGTGAGTTCCAGGACAGCTGGGGCTACAGGGAAACCCTGTCTCAAACCCTACCCCACCCCTCAGAAAATATATATGGATGGATGTCTTTGAAGAACAGTACCTGAGTATGACCTCTGTTCTCTATACACCTATGCATACGTACACCCACACAGAGAGGAACATGCACACACACTGATACCCTCCCCACATACAAAGTTCTTAGATATTAATATGTGTTTTTTTTTCTTTTTTTGTGTGTGATCTTGGGGATCAAACCTAGAACCTTTTACGTGCTGAGCAAGTGGTCCACCCACCAGAGGCTGAGATGCAGTCCCAGCTGTGTACTCTTTTCCTTTTATTTATTTTTTGGTCTTTTTTGAGACAGGGTTTCTCTGTAGCCCCAGCTGGCCTGGAGCTCACTGTGTAGAGCCTGGTCTTGAACTCACAGAGATCCACCTGCCTCTGCCTTCCTAGTGCTGGATTAAATGCGTGCACCACCATGCCCAGCCCCTCCTTTTTCTTAGACTGTCCTTGAACTCTGTTTTTCTCCTGCCTTAGTCTCTTTAGCATAAGATTATAGACAGATGTGCATCTCCACGCCACACTTGTATTGTTTTCTGTCATCTTCTTGTATTCTGGCTACTTATTTTGAATCCAGTCTGCTTTTACTTTTCTAGCTTTATAAAATAGAAGCCCAAATCATTGATTTGAGCCATCTTTTCTGAAATAAACATTGTATTTTATAAATGTCTCATTAGGCAATGATGTACTTAATGTGTTTTCATTTAAGAAAATATTTTAGAGGCTGGGAGTGGTGGTGCACACCTGTAGTCCCAGCACTTGGGAGGCAGAGTCAGGCAGATTTATGTGAGTTCAAGGCCAGCCTGGTCTACACAGTGAGTTCCAGGCCAGCTGGGGCTACAGGCTATAGGAAGATCCTGTCTCCATGCCTGCATGTAGATAAGTGCACCCATGTCATGCAATGCCAGTAGAGGTCAGAAGAGGCTGTTGGATCCCCTGGGACTGGAGTTACAGACAGTTGTGAACTGCCATGAGGGTGCTCTGCAAGAACAACCAGTATTCTTAACTGCTAAGCCATCTCTCCAGCCCCTCGTTGCTGATTCTTATTCATGGGGACTGTTTTGCTGAATTGATATTTAGATTAAGTTTATCTATATCAACCCTTACAACTTGAGTTGAGGGTTGCTCCCCTTCAGAGAGGATTTCTGTTTATCTCACTGTGCACTGAAGGACACTACCAGCCTGTGAGCACTTTAATTTCACCCTCTGATACTTTTGAGAGCAAAACTATGTTTACAGATGCTCAGAAGGGACTCTTATTACGATTGTTAGTAATAAGAGTCACCTGTAGCCACTTACAAAAGATGTGCTTCTTTTTAAAAATATTTTACTTATTATTTTTATTTTATGTTTATGTGTGCATTGCTTGCATGCAGGTAAGTGCACCCGTGTCATGCAATGCCTGTGGAGGACAGAAGAGACTGTTGGATACCCTGGAACTGGAGTGACCGACACTTGTTAGCTGCCATGTGGGTGCTGGGATTCAAACCCTGGTCTTCTGCAAGAACAGTCTCTGTTCTTAACCATTGAGTCCTCTCTCCAGCCCCCTTATTTATTTATTTATTTATTTATTTATTTATTTATTTATTTATTTACAGGGTCTCCCTGTAGCTCCAGCTGCCCTGGAACTCACTACATAGATCAGGCTGACCTTGAACTCACAGAGATCCACCTGCCTCTGCCTCCTGAGTGCTGGGATTAAAGGCGTGCACCACCGTGCCTGGCTTATTATTTTTTTATTTTATGTGTATGAGTATATTGCTTGTATGTATGTGAGTGCACCTGTGTCATGCAATGCAGCAGAGGTCAGAAGAGGGCTTTGGATTCCCTTGGAACTGAAGTTAAGGATGTTTCATAGCCGCCATGTGGGTGCTGGGAATCTAACCCCAGTCCTTTGCAAGAGCAGTCAGTGTTCTTAATCTCCAGGCCTATTTTTTTATTTTATGTGTATGAGTATATTGCTTGTATGTATGTGAGTGCACCTGTGTCATGCAATGCAGCAGAGGTCAGAAGAGGGCTTTGGATTCCCTTGGAACTGAAGTTAAGGATGTTTCATAGCCGCCATGTGGGTGCTGGGAATCTAACCCCAGTCCTTTGCAAGAGCAGTCAGTGTTCTTAATCTCCAGGCCCAAAATAAATCTATTTAAAAAATCAAATTTAGACCTGTAATCCCAGCAGTTGTGAGATGAAGGCAGGAGAAACAGTTTAAGGCAAGGTTATATTACAAAGTCAAGGCCAGCCTTGGCTAGGTGACACCTGTGTCAAAAAAAAAAAATGCTAGGGAGATGTTCTGAGGGTAAAACCCTTGCTGTGCAAGCTGGACTACTTGAACTTAGATCCCTAGAACCCATGTAAAAGCTGGGTACAGTAGTGCAAACATCTGCAATGCCAACAGGGTAAAGGGAAGCAGAGACAGGAGAATCACTAGAAGCTTAGGGGTGAGCTAGCCTGGCACACCCAGCAGTAAACAAGAAAGATCCTGTCTCAAACAAGGTATCATCACCAAAGTGAGTACCATCTCCCGAGGTTTTCCTCTGACCTCCACATATATATTATTATGGCGCGCGCACGCACGCATACACACACACACACACACACACACACACACACACACAACACACACACACACCTGCACTCACCTACATACAAAATTAAATAAATAGCTAATTAAAAGTAGGTGTGCATTGTGGCAGGCCTGGTGTCGCATGCCGTTTTAGTCCTAGCACTTGATAGGTGCATCTCTGTGAGTTGGAGGCTGGCCTGGTCTATATAATGAGCTGCAGGGCAGCCAGGGCTAGAGGTTGAGACCCTGTCTAAAAAAACAAACAAACAAAAACATAAGTAAACTGTATATGGTTGGTCCCACCTGTAATCCTAGCACTTGGGTAACTGAGGCAGGAGGATTGCCAAGATTTCCAGTCCTGGCTGGGCTACAGAGTGAGACCCTGTCTCAAAAACACAACCCAACAAAACTGAAAGCAAAACTATATGTGGGGATACATTCTTGTAATCCCAGTACACAGGAGGTAGAGGCAGGAAGATCTGGAATTCAAGGCCAGCCTCAGTTACATAGTGAACTTGAGGCCAGCATGGGGTTCATGAGACTCAAAAAAAAAAAAAAAGCCAATAAGAAATAAAAACTTAAAAAGACATTAAATTTCAAAATGTAATTAGGAAAAAGAAATAAAGTAAAAGGTAGCACGATAACAGGTTTTGTAATTACTTTAGTAAACTAAGCCCTTGAGCTTAAGAAAATTCTTTTCAAGTTACTCAACAGTGTTTCAAGGATTTTCACAATATTTAGTACTAACAGAAACACAAAGCTATTAGAAGATGGATGTCCCAGCTGTTCCCCTTTTACTTCCCATCTCACTTCAATGTTAAGGAGTGTTCTCCATATAAAAACATACACACATGCACATGCACATGTACACATGGACATGTGTTTGATCTATAACTTTCAAATACATGCCTAGGTTTGTTTTCCTTTTTTTTTTTTTTTTTTTGCCTTTTTGAGGCAGAGTCTTCCTGTAACCCCAGCTGGTCTGGAACTCACTATGTAGGCCAGGCTGGCTTTGAACTCACAGAGATCTGCCAGCCTCCTGAGTATGTCCCATAAAGGTGCACCACCACACCCAGCCTATGTGCCTAAATTTGTAAACTTTTAAAAAAATATTTTATTTATTATTTTATGTGTATGTATGTATTGCCTGCATGTAAGTAAGTGCACCTGTGTCATGCAATGCCCCTGGAGGACAGAAGAGGCCGCCGGGTTTCCTGGAACTGGAGTTACGGACAGTTGTTGGCTGCTGCCATGTGGGTGCTGGGATTCGAACCAGGGTCTTCTGCAAGAACAACCAGTGTTCTTAACCTCTGAGCCATCTTTCCAGCCCCAGTTTGTAAACTTCTATCCAGGTATACAGTATGGGCTGTGCAGGTGTGCTTAGGAATGCTACTCATTGACTTAGTGGAGCTGTCAGATCCCAGAAAACCACCTTTAGCCTTGCAGGAAAGAAATTTGGTTTTACCACCGTCTTAAGTGAATTCATCTCTTATCAGAGGGCACATGTTAACCAAGCTTACCAGGCTGAGTTGTTTACAGTGAGATACTACTGTTATTCAGACTGAAATTTGTGTGTGTGTGTGTGTGCATGCACACACACACACACACAAGGATTACAGGCATGTATTTCCATGCCCAGCTTCAGATTAGACTTTTAAAAATTAACACAATGCATTTGTTCCCATGTTAATAGTTCTATAGGAAAACAGTAATGAAAAAGATGTTTGGTGAAACTAGAATTAGAACAAGAAGAAAGGAATCAGACCAATTAGATAAAAGGCTAATATGTGTAGACCTCCTGCTAGACTTGGTCTTTGCCCATGGCAACAGAATAATTTAATTCCTCTAATGTTTCCCTTGATGTTATTTTGCTAAGTAACACATAAACATGCAGGTACAAATAATTAATTTTAAAGTAAATAAAAAGGCCCAGATAGGTCAGCTGGTAGAGCATCAGACTTTTAATCTGAGGGTCCAGGGTTCAAGTCCCTGTTTGGGCATCAGTCATTTGCCTGACGCCTTTAATCCCAGCACTTGGGAGGCAGAGGCAGGTGGATCTTTGTGA
>NW_008352654.1:2796145-2805671 GCF_000622305.1 Nannospalax galili
TATAGGCTGGGTATGGTGGTGCATACCTGTAGTCCCAGCACTTGGGAGGCAGAGGCAGGTGGATTTCTGTGAGTTCAACACTAGTCTGGTCTACATAGTGAGTTCCAGGCCAGCTGGGGCTACAGGGAGACCCTGTCTCAAAAAGAAAAAAAAAAAAAAGAAAAAATATATTCAGGCATGGTTACACATGCCTTTAATACTCGCACTAGGGAGGTAGAGGCAGGTGGATCTGTGTGAGACATATTCCATACTGGTGGATGAGTATAAGAGACATATGAATTGTTTAATGCATAGTTATCAAGGTCAGAATACTATGAGCACCATCCAGATCAAGAGTAGAACACTGCCAGGGCTGGAGAGATAACTCAGTGGTTAAGGGCACTGGCTGCTCTTGCAGAAGCCCTGGGTTTAGTTCCCAATGCCCACATGGTGGCTAACTACTGTCTATAACTACAGTTCTAGGGGACCCGATGCCCCCTTCTGGCCTCTGCAGGCATGCATGACATAGGTGCATTTACATACATGCAGGCAAAACACTCATACACATAAGATAAAAATCTCAGCTGGGCGTGGTGGTGCATGCCTGTAGTTCCAGCGCTTGGGAGGCAGAGGCAGGTGTATCTCTGTGAGTTCAAGGCCAGCCTGGTCTACAAAGTGAGTTCCAGGACAGCTGGAGCTACAGAGAGACCTTGTCTCAAAAAGATAAAAAAAAAATCAATCAAAAAAGAATAGAACACTGCCAACATCCACCATATGCCTTCACCATATTGTCTCCCTTACTAAGCTCCGCAGTGAAGAATACATACCACTCTTGCAGAGGACCCAGGTTTGATTCCCAGCACCCACATGGCAGCTATGAACCGTCCTTAACTCCAGTTCCAGGGGAATCAGACACCCTCGTCTGACCTCCACAGCATGCACAACACAGGTGTATTCCTCCACAGCATGCACAACACAGGTGTACTCACATGCAAATAATACACACATACACATAAAATATTTTATATATATATATATATATGTACTTTAAAGCTGGGCATGGTGGCACATGACTTTAATCCCAGCATTTCGGAGGTAGAGGCAGGTGGATCTCTGTGAGATTGAGGTCAGCCTGGTCTACATAGTGAGTGCCAGGCAAACTGGGGTTACAGGGAGACCCTGTCTCAAATAGACAAAAAAAATACACACACACACACACACACACACTCTTTAGGGATTTGGAGAGATGGCTTAGCAATTAAGAACATTGGCTGCTCTTGCAGAGGACCTGGGTTTGATTCCCAGCACCCACATGGTGGCTAACAATTATCCTTAACTCCAGTTCCAGGGGACCTGATGCCTTCTTTTGACTTTCACGGGCACTGTATGACATGGGTGCACTTACATATATGCAGGCAATACACTCATACACATAAATAAAAAATTTAAAAATAAATACTTTAAAGTGTAAAATGCACGGGACCTGAGTTCAATCCCCAGAACCCACATAAAAAGCCAGGTGTGACGGTTAATCTTAGTTGTTGTGCTGGATAGCTTTAGTTGTCAACTTGACACACCTGGGAAGAGGGAGCCTCAATTAGGGAGTTGCTTCTATTGGACTGGCCTTGTGGGCATGTCTGTGGGGAATTTTCTTGATTGTTGAATCATGTGGGAGGGCCCAGCCCACTGTGGGCAGGTGGTTGTATAAGAAAGCAGGCTGAGTGAAGACCAGAGGAGCAAGCATACCTCCATGGTCTGTGCTTCAGCTCCTGCATCCAGGTTCCTGCCCTCAGTTCCTGTCTTGACTTCCCTCAGTAATGAATTGTAATCTGGGATAAGATAAACTAAGGCCTTTCCTCCCCATGTTGGTTTTGGCCAGTGTTTTTCTCACAGTAATAAGAAAGAAACTGTAACAGTGGTCAACTTGACTGATTCTAGAATCAACTAACAGACAAGCTGTTAAGCACACTTGTGAGGGAGTTTCTTTCCCTCCTTCCTTCCTTCCCTCCCCCCCTTTTCTTTCCTCTTTTCCTTTCCCTCCCCTCCCGGTCCTTCCTTTGTCCCTTCCCCTTCCTTCCCTCTCTGTCCCTGGGTCCTCTGGCAAGAGCGGTATGTATTCTTCACTGCGGAGTTACCTCTCCAGCCCCTGCTGCTGCCATACTTAGCTGCCACTAGAACCCAGCTTTTTCAGCTTTCCAGTGTTAACTGAAATGGCTTTCCAGGAATTCTCTAGGCCTTCAGTTCCAGATGGACTGCTGGGGCATCTGACCTTATGGGCTGACCAGCTACTAAGTTCTCAGCCTCTCCAATGGGAAGACAGCTATTGTTGCACTACCTAGACTGTACAGTAAGTCAATGTAATAAATTCCCTTTTAATGTATATTCATTCTATTGGTTCTGTTCTCTAGAACCCTAATATACCAGGTGTGGGGGCACATGATGTGTTATGCTGGAGAGGCAGACAGGTGGATCTCAGGGGCTTGCTGGCCATCCAGTCTAGCCTACTCCACAATATTCAGGCTAGCAGAGAGCCTGTCTCAAAAAAGTAGAGGGGTGGAGAGATGGCTCAGTGGTTAAGAGCACTGACTGCTTTTGCAGAGGACCGGGGTTTGATTCCCAGCACCCACATGGTGTCTATGAATCATCTTTAACTCCAGTTCCAGGGGAATCTGACACCCCCTTCTGACCTCTGTGGCATTGCAAACATAGGTGCACTCACATACATGCAGGCAATACACTCATACACATAAAAATAATAAAAATATATTAAAAAAGAAAAAAACAAGGTAGATAGCTAGGCGTGGTTGTGCATGTCTTTAATCTCAGCATTCAGGAGGCACACACAAATGGATCTCTATGAGATCAAGACCATAGTGAGTTCCAGGTTAACCAGGGCTACATGGCAACAGGGAGATCCTGTCTCCCAAAAAAATAAAAATAAAAAATAAAACAAAACTCAAGGTGGATGACTCGAGGTATTCCACCTCAGGCTGACCTTTGGCCTCTATATGCTTGTATACAAGTACCAACACCCACCCACACACATGCCTACATGCCAAAATAAAATGTAAAATGCTAAATTAGTTATTAGTTTACTCCCAGCCTTTTTACTTACAGTCTTGTGTGTGTGTGTGTGTGTGTGTGTGTGTGTGTGTGTGTAGTGCTAGGGATCAAACATAGACCTGTCAGGGTAAACACTCTACCAGTGAGCTACATCCTCAGCCTAATATCCTCATTTATTTTAATTTTTTTTTTCTTTTTGAGACAGGATCTCCTTGAAGTCCCTGCTGACCTGAACTCACTATGTAGACCAGGCTGGCCTTGAACTCACAGTGATCTGCCTGCCTCTGCCTCCTGAATGCTGGGATTAAAGTTATGCGCCACCACACCTGGCTTATTTATTATTTTTATTTTATGTGTATGAGTGTAATGCCTGCATGTAGGTGGGTGCACCTATGTTGGGCAGTGCCCACAGAGGTCAGAAGAGGGCATTGGATCTCCTGGAACTGGAGTTACAGGCAGCTGTTAGCCACCATGTGGGTGCTGGGAATCGCACCCCCGTCCTCTGCAGCAGTAGCCAGTGCTCTTAATTACTGAGCCATCTCTCCAGCCCCAATATTCTCATTTTATAAGCAAGGGTATGAAATAATCTAGTAAGGCTACAATAAGTTACAGCAGCAGTCCTAGGAATAAAACCGGTGTCAGGCTCTCCAGCTTGGGGGACGGAAGAATTGGCTCAGTGGTCAAGAGTACTTACTCCTCTTCCAGTAGACCTGGATTCGGTTCCTGGCACCCACATGATGGCTAACATGGGTTCACCTGTACCATGGAATCTCATCCCTTTTTCTGTCTTCCAAAAGCATCAGGCACACATGTGGTACAGTTATATACATGCAGGCACTCATACACAAAAAATTTTAAAAAATCTTTAAAGTTTAACTTCCTTTCTAAAACAACCTCTTTTCTCTTCCCACATCACCTTATTTTCATAAAACACTTAAAATGCTGCAGATAGCTTAGTTCTTACTGCACTGGTTTGTGATCTGGCACAGGAAAAAAACCTTCTCTAGCCGGGTGTGGTGGTGCACACCTTTAATCCCAGTACTTGGGAGGCAGAGGCAGGAGGATCTCTGTGAGTTCAAGGTCAGCCTGGTCTACAGAGTGAGTTCCAGGCAGCTGGAGCTACAGGAAGACCCTGTCTCAAAACGACCAAAAAAAAAAAGAGCACTTGATGCTCTTCCAGAGAACCTGAGTTCAATTCCCAACAACCATATTGGGTATTCACAACTGCCTGTAACTCCAGCTCCTGGGAACTCACTATGTAGACCAGGCTGACTTTGAATTCAAAGAGATTGTCCTGCCTCTGCCATCTGAGTGCTGGGACTAAAGGCGTGTACTGCCATACCTGGCTTGTATTTAATTATTTTTATTTTATGTTTATGAGTGTATTGCTTGCATGTGTGCAAGTGCACCCATGTTGTGCAATGCCCTTGGAGGTCAGAAGAGGGCATCAGATCCCCTGAAACTGGAGTTAGGGACAGGCGTTAGCTGCTGTGTGGGTGCTGGGAATTGAATTCCAGTCCTCTGCAAGAGCAGCCAGTGCTCTCAACTAACGAGCCACCTTTTCAACCCCACTGTTGGCTCTCTGCCATTGTGAAGAGATGATTTTCAGCAATATAATCCTTATACATAGCTCATTTACTATTAGTAGATTTGGTTTTGCTATTGATCTCATTAGGTCCTTTGAATCATGCAGCAAAAAAGTACTCAATTTCAAGTCAGAGGATGAGGTCTTGCCCAGCTTTGTCAATAATTTGCTATGTGACCTTGGCAGGTAACTTAACCTTAGTTTTCTCTCTTGGGTTAACCATTATCAAGACAGAATAATACAAAGTTAAAATTGGTAGCGCCGTCAGAGATTGCACAGTACAATTCCTTTATTTTATGGAGAGACTGAATGATTTACCCTTGTCACCTATTGTAGTGAGAAGCTTTTCTAAAACAAGCACTTAGTCTTAGGCATCTCATACCAGTGATCTCTTCATTGCATCAGGCTTTCCTTTGGAGTTGTTTCAAGAAATAAAGAAAAAAGTGAAAGTGCTAAAGAAGTATAAAACTATTTTTAGAAAGCCGGATAATAGTGTTAACTATTAGCAGGCATTGTAGCCTAAAAGTTTACTGGAATATGTACCCCAGCTAACTTACACAATTTAATATTTATTATTTTTAGTTTATGTGTATGAGTGTATTGCCTGCATGTATGTGAGTGCACCCGCATCGCACAATGCCACGGAGGTCAGAAGAGGGCTTCGGATTCCCCTGGAACTGGAGTTGAAGACGGTTTGTAGCAACCATGTGTGTGATGGGAATCCAACCCTGGTCCTCTGCAAGAGCAGTCAGTGCTCTGAGCCATCTCTCCAGGCCCTAACTTATACAATTTAAAAATTAACAATTCTGTGTGGTGGCACATGCCTTTAATCCCAGTACTCAGAAAACAGAGGCAAGCGGATCTCTGTGAGTTCAAGGACAGCTTAGTTTACACAGCGAGCTCCAGGCCAGCTAGGGATACATAGTGAGACCCTGTCTCTAAAAACCACCCACCCAACCAACCACAGACAAAACACAGTTCAATAAAAATGAGTTCTGAAGCCTATATAGGGAAAGGTCAGAAAAAGAATAGATAGAAAAAATTAATGGTGGCTTTGGAGGGTTCCTTTGAGGGAAAAACAAAACTTCCTCAAGCGTATTTATATCCTCTTAATCAATGCTTACTGGTTTATTCCTACTTTGTGCCCGGTGGAATTGGGCAAACAGACATTTCACACATTTCTAAAGGAAATGTGTGCAATAAAGATTACTCGAAACTACATTGTTTGCTTCGCCACTTCCCACTTATATTGAACATTATTACATCATCTGTCTAATTTACACTGTTTCTTCCCAGGTCACTGCCCTAAACAACGCACTGCAACCTGCAAAGCCAGTCATTGCACGGACTCCAAATCCCGAAATACTCGCTGGTCGGGCTCCCCCTCCTGCTCGCAAGATCGACCCTGGCATCTGGGAGTCGTAGTCATCTGGAGTCCGTACTTTCGGAATAGGGGGCAGATGTACGCACCAGCAGAACTACAACTCCCAGGAGGCTGTGCACTCTCATCCCGCCCCGCCGCTCTGCGCTCCGCCCCAGGCCGCTCCTCCCTCTCTGGGGCTGCACTGCTCATGCCTTCCTGTTCCTTGGAGCTGGGAGAAGTTCACTCCGATCAGCTGATCCCAACTGACAACAGGAGAGGAGGAAGCCCGGGAGGCAGTGGAGGAGGAGGGGGCAGAGATGGAGATGAGGATGGATCCGCCGGGGCCCTAGCGCAGCCCCCGTCCCGCCGGTGCCCCGCGGCCCGCACACCGCCTAGCCGCGCCGCGGCCGCAGCGAGCTTCTCCGAGGTGGGATCTCCCGGCAGCTGCTGGTAGGGCGGGTAGGGCACGGCCCAGCATGGGGCGAGTGCTGGTCCCGGGGCGGCGGAGGAAGGGGGGACGGGTGCGGCTGGGTGGGGGTGGGGTGGAATAAACAATGGACTCGGCTCCGGGATGTGCCAGCGTCGGGGGATTTTGGGGGGCCTTCTTTGTTCTTCGGCTGCGCTGCCACCCACTCCTCGGGTGGCGGTGGTGTCCAGGAGGAAGGTAGGGTCGAGAGAGGCGTCGAGGTGGGGGCCCGAGCGGCCAGATTTTTTGCTTACCTGGTAGGGGTGAGGTGTTCTTCTGAGGGTTGATTTATGTTTTTCTCAGTAGTGACAAGTTTTGATTTTTCCGTTTTGGGAGCTGGCTGGGCTTGTCTGAGGTAAGGGTGTAAATAAGGTCCCCTGGTTACTGCTTTCACTGTCCTTGTTTATCTGAAGATCAGATTGATAGATTACTGTAGGGAGGGGTGGATATCTGAAAAGAGGACTTTACACTTTGTTGGGGCAAGGGGGTATTAGGAATGTGATTATAGAAATGACCAAAACTCCTTTCCTGTCCCAGTTGTCTTCCCACCTCCTCTTTTTTTTTAAAAGTTATTTTTAAGTTAGTTTTTGATGACAAAGAAAAATCCTTGTTTTGGTTCCCTGTGGACCTGAATTTGCTTGGACCATAGTTCAGGAATTCTGCCTCCTGTTGCTGCCCCCTTACCCTCCCCTAGAGAAAGAAGAGACAAAAGAAAATACAGAAATTATTTTATTGTTTTTTTGAACGTGAAATTGTGACTCTTGTTTCCAAGTTTAGAGTCCTTACTAGGCTTTTAAATCTGCCTAGAGCTGAGACAGTTCACTTATAAGGGTAATTGAGTCTGTGTACAGGTCTTTGAGGGGATCTAAAGATTTTTAAAAAATATTTTATTTTACGTGTATGCGTGTATTGCCTGCATACATGCACCTGTGTTGTGCAATGCCCAAGGAGGACAGAAGAGGTTGTTGGATCCCTGGAACTGGAGTTATGGACAGTCGTTAGCTGCCATGTGGGTGTTAGGATTCGAACCCCGGCCTTCTGCAAGAACAGCCAGTGTTCTTAACTGCTGAGCCGTCTCTCCAGCCCCCTAAAGTTTGTTATTTTTTCTGAGCTTTCTGTGGACTGCCTTTTCAGTTCTCAGATGTAAGGTGCAGGCAGTCCTGCAGAGGGCTAACCTCCTAAGGACTGTTTAGTAATTTTGAAGCAGAGTTTAATAACAAAATGAGCAGAGTATTTTATTCTTAGGAACAGAGCAACAAAGCAGTGAAGTCTTTTTCTTCTCTTTTTTTTGAGGCAGGGTCTCCCTGTAGCCCCAGCTGTCCTTAGCCCCAGCTGTCCTGGAACTCACTATGTAGACCAGGCTGGCCTTGAATTTACAGAGATCCGCCTGCCTCTGCTTCCCAAGTGCTGGGATTAAAGGCGTGCGCCACCACGCCCTACAAAACAGTGAAGTCTTTTAAAGGCTTTGGGCCTATAAGGATTTTGATTTGTTTTGTTTTATTATTTTGAGACAGGGTCTCCCTGTGTAACCCTGGCTGGCCTGGAACTCACTATGTAGACCAGGCTGGCTAGGAACTCACAGAAATATACTTGACTCTGACTTCAGAGTGCTGTGATTGCATAGGTATGTACTACCACACCTGGCATGGGGATTTGTTTCAGAAGGATCCTGAGCCATGATTTTGAGATGAAAATTCTAGTACTAGAATAAACCATGGTAAGTTTTACAAGCAAGCAAGCAAGCAAGCAAGCAAGCAAGCAAGTTCTCTCAATAGTTTTGGCCTAGTGTTTAATCACTGTGTTTTTGTTTGTTCTTTTTAAGGTACACTTCTCATTTTTTCCCCCTGAATGAGTAGAATTCTTTTCCTTCCTCTCTTTTAGGTATCTCTTGAATACTGACTTGAGGTTCAAGTATACTGAACAGATCTTGACCACTTTATTTCATTACCAAAACATTGAGCTGATAAGCCCATCTTTGTGAAAGCACCCGACGTCTCATAAGCATCAAAGACCTGTCAAGTTCATTTTGTTCACATCTTTCCCCGAACTTTACTGAGGATGAAACCATCACACCAGATCAACATTGCTGCTGATATAAGAATCTTGGAGGTAGAGAATTAAAATTTTGAACATTTGAAGTGTTTATAAAATTATAATCAGACAGGCTTTCTTTTTTTAAAGTGTTCAGAACCCTGTGGAAGCTGCAGCAGTCTTCAGACTCAAAGCCTTGTCTTCCATCCTGGGAAAGCACAGTGACTGTTACAGGGTGGGTGGTTTCCTGAGGAATCTAAGTAATGAGTGCCCAGACTTCTCCAGCAGAGAAGGGCCTGAATCCGGGGCTGATGTGCCAAGAGAGTTACGCCTGCAGTGGGACTGATGAAGCTGTCTTCGAGTGTGATGAGTGCTGTAGTTTGCAGTGTCTTCGCTGTGAGGAGGAACTCCATCGGCAGGAGCGCCTGCGAAACCATGAGCGGATAAGACTCAAAGCTGGTCACATCCCCTACTGTGACCCCTGCAAGGGCCCCAATGGGCATTCTCCAGGTGTTAGACAGAGGGCAGCTGTGAGGTGCCAGGCCTGCAAAATCAATTTGTGCCTGGAGTGCCAGAAGAGGACTCATTCTGGGGGTAACAAGAGGAGACACCCCATTACTGTGTACCATGTCAGTAGGGTCCACGAGTCCCTGGAGGGGGAGGAGATGGATGAGGAGACCAAGAAAAAGAAGATGACTGAGAAGGTTGTGAGTTTTCTCCTGGTAGATGAGAATGAAGAGATTCAGGTAAGCAGTAGTCCCTGGTGGGCCTCCTGTTAGCACAGGGATCTGCTGTTGGAAGGTCCTCTCCACATTTCAGGAGGAATGTAAATTCTAATCATTAAAAACCAAGGCTTAAGTTGCTTGGAATCAAATTTATTTTTTTAGGGATTGTTATTTTTTGATTTGTTTTTATTTTGAGATAGAATTTCATTGTGTAGCTCAGTTGGCCTGGAACTCTCAGCAGTCCTCCTGCCTCAGCTTCCCAAGTGCTGGGATTATAGGTGTGAGCTACCATGCCTGGCTTAGTTTTTTTTTTT
>NW_008352654.1:2805776-2829460 GCF_000622305.1 Nannospalax galili
CTTGAACTCACAGAGATCCACCTGCTTCTGCCTCCCGAGTGCTGGGACTAAAGGTGTGCGCCACCATGCCTGGCAAAAAATATATCTTTTTTATGTGTATGAGTGTTTTGTGTGTATGTATGTAAGTGCCCCTGTGTTGTGTAATGCCCACAAGGCCAGAAGAAGGTATTGGCTCCCTTGTGTCTTAGCTTTCTATTGCTGTGATAAAACACTGACCACATGGCAGCTAACAACTGTCCCTAACTCCAGTTCCAGGGGATCGACAGCCTCTTCTGTCCTCCTCAGGCATTGCACTACACAGGTGCACTTACCTACATGCAGGCAATACACACATAATAATAAAATATTTAAAAGAAAAAAACACTGACCAAAATGGGGAGGAAAGGGTTTATTTGGCTTCCAGCACAGTCCGTCATCAAGGGAAGCCAAGGCAGGAACCTGGAGCACAGACTATGAAGCTATGCTGCTTACTGGCTTGCTCCCTTGGCCTGTGCTCAGACTTTTTTTTTGGTCTTTTTGAGACAGGGTTTCCCTGTAGCCCCAGCTGTCCTGGAACTCACTATGTAGACCAGGCTGGCCTTGAACTCACAGAGATCCGCCTGCCTCTGCCTCCCGAGTGCTGGGATTAAAGGCATGTGCTACCACACCTGGTTGTCTTTCTTTTTGAGATAGGGTCTCCCTGTAGCCCCAGCTGGCCTGGAACTCACTATGTAGACCAGACTGGCCTTGAACTCAGTGTTGGGACTGAAGGAATGAGCCACCACTTCTTGCTTGTCTTTAGTATTATTATTAGTAAGAACTGTTATCTGAAGAGCACTTAGTAGACTGTGAATAAATGTTAGAGATAAGGAACAGTGCGGGGAGGGGAAGGAGCCTTTTACAAGGACAATATTCTTTTCAGATGGCCTCTTCTGATTTTCATGTAGAAGCTTTTGCCTTAGTTCATTACCTGTTGCTATAAAAAAATACTTGAGTCAGGGTATCAGAGTAACATACTTAGGAAGAATAAACGTTTTTTGCTCACAAAAAAAAGTTGGGAAGTCTAAGAGCATGCCACCAGTTTCTGATCAAAGCTTTTTGCTGTGTCAGAGCATGGCAGAGGGTATCACAGGGAGACATACAGAATGCTCAGCTCAGGTTTCTCTGTCCCTTCAAGCAGGGGCTCCACCTTGATGATCTTGTCCCAGTCCACTTCAGAACAATCAGCATATGAAAGTGAGGATTGAGTGTTGGGAGGGTACACTAGATAGATGGCTCAGCCTTTTTGTTTTTGTGGAGACCTGAGTTTGATTCCCAGCACCCATGTCAGGAGGCTTATAACTAACTGCCTGTAACCCTAGTTCCAGGGGATTTGACTCCCTCTTCTGGCCTCTATGGGCATTCCATTTCTATACAAACCCATACACTCAGAGACACAGATATACATGATTAAAAATAGTTTCAGGGACTGGAGAGATGGCTCAGTGGTTAAGAGCACTGGTTGTTCTTGCAGAAGACCTGGGTTTGAATCCAGAACCCATATGGTGGTTCACAACTGTTCATTAACTTCAGTTTCATGGGATCTGGTGCCCTCTTCTGACCTCCATGGGCACTGCACAACATAGGTGCACTTACATACATGTGGGCAATACACTCATGCACATAAAATAAAAAGAAAAACTCTCTCTCTCTCTCTTGCTCTCGCTCTCGCTCTCTTGTTCTCTTGCTCTCTCGCTCTCTTGTTCTCTGCTTCCTGACTGTGGAAGCAATGTGACCAGCTGCCTCATGTTCCTGTCACCAGGACTTCCCTGTCATGATGGACTGTACCTTGAACTGTGAGCCACAATAAACCTTTCTCCCTTAAAAAAAAAGAAAAAAGAAAAAAGAAAAACTATTAAAAAAAACCTTAAATTAAAAAAAGTTTCAGATGGGACACTCCAACCTTGGTGACTTCTGATCAGTAAAAGCCAGGGAGGGCATCCAGAATGACTAGAGGATCCTTGGTTTGTTGATGAGAAGGTGGCACATGATAGGAGATGGGCAAACAGTAAGTTAAAAATATGTCCCAACTGGGAGATGACTGCATGTGAAAATCAGGAATGACTGGGAAAGGGGTGGTATAATGTCAGTACTTTTTTTTTTTTGAGACATAGTCTTACTATGTATTCCTGGCTGACCTGGAACCCACTATGAACCAGGCTGGCTTTGTACTCTCAGAGATCTGCCTGCCTCTCCCTCCTGAGTGTTGGAATTAAAGATGTGTGCCATCATACCCAGCCATGTCAATAATTTTTTGAGTTGGCTTGTTTGGTTTTTTTTTTGACTTTTCAAGGAAGGGTCTCCTTGTAGAGTTCTAGCTGGCCTGGAACCCACTATGTAGACCATGCTGGCCTTGAACTCAGAGATCCACCTGCCTCTGTCTCCCGAGTGCTGGAATTAAAGGCATACACCACCATGTCTGGTGAGAGTTGGCTTTTTTAAATTAATTTTTTGTTTTGTGTGCATGTATATACGAATGTGTATGTAGAGGTTGGGGGACAACTTGTAGGAGTCAATTCTTTCCTTCCACCTATGTGGTTCTCGGGTTGAACTAAGGTTGTCAGGGTTCGGCAGCAAGCTTATTTGTCTGCTGAGCCATCTCACTAGCCCTTGAGTTTGATTTTAGGTGAAGGTTGATTAACTACTTAAATTCACATCCTAGTTTACTACTCATTGGCTTTGTAACCATGGACAAGTTATTTAAGCTTTGCCAGCCAGTTTCACTTAAACTACATAGGGTTGTTCAGAGGATTCAAAGAGATTAGGAATGAAAAAGACTTTATCATAGAGCCTGGCACCTAGTGTCCAGAGCCTGGCACCTTGGAGTTAAGGACAGTTGTGTATTGCCAAGTATTGAGGTATTTGTGGCCCACTGACTCAGTACTTGCAGTGATGACTCTGTTAGTCTTCAGAAAGGAGGAAACACCAATGTAGGTTACCATTAGAGAAATTTCCCCATTATCCATCCACTAAATGTTTTTTACCTCTACTTTTTTTCCTACTTGGATAAGCTGAGGGAAATGGAATACATCATGATTCCTATGCACTTCCACTGTCAGCTGAATTCTTTGCTAACACAGACTTTCCTTTATTGATTTGAAAGGAACTGAGTTATAGGAGAGTGACCCAGATCCCATTCTGCCGCCCTTGTCAGCAATAATGTCTTCATTATGGATTATACTTTAATTGGGCGACATTGTGGGCTAAATATTTTATAAATGGAGCACTTGGAAATGCATGCTCAATGTAAAAATAAATAAATAAATAAATGGAGCACTTGGGTTTGGACAGTTCTCTTTGGTTCTGTTCTGATGTTACCCTTTCAAAGTCAGTCCATGGTGTTGATGCTTTCCCTAAAGTGACATGATTTTTGATGAACTGGTAAAGTAATTTTCATGAATATTGTGCTGACATATTTTTTAAACATTTATTTATTTATTTATATTTTATGTGTATGCATGTATTGCCTGCATGGAGATAAGTGCACGCATGTCATGCAGTGCCCACAGAGGACAGAAGAGACTGTTGGATCCCCTAGAACTGGAGTTAAGGACAGTTGTTAGCTGCCATGTGGGTGCTGGGATTCGAACCCAGGTCTTATGCAAGAACAGTCAGTGTGCTTAACTACTGAGCCATCTCTCCAACTCCTATGCTGATATCTTAAAAAATTTTATTCATTCTTGAAGTACATGCTCTTTAAAATTTACTATTTTCTCTAATCTCAGAGAGAGAGAGAGAGAATGTATGTGTGTGTGTGGGGTGTGTGTGTGTGATGTATGCTTATGTGTGTGAACGTATACATTCATGTGGAGACCAGAGATTCGTCTTGAGCAATTTCCTTTATTACTCTCCACTTTGCTCTCAGAGACAGGGTCTCTAGAGCTGAACCTAGAGCTTGCTGTTTTATTTTGGCTAACCTGGCCATCAAACCCTGGGATCCTCCTATTTCTGTCTTCCCCCCTCCCAGGACTGGGGTTATAGGTACCTGTCACTATACCTGTGTATTATAATTATTATTTTTTTCTTCTTCCTCTTCCTCTTTTCTCCTTTTTTTGTTTTGAGACAGGGTCTCCCTATAGCCCCAGCTGACTTGGAACTTACTATGTAGATTAGGCTGGCCTTGGACTTACAGAGATCTGCCTGCCTCTGCCTCTCCAGTGCTGGGACTGAAGGTTTGTGCCACTATGACCAGCTTCTATTTTCTTTCTTACTTTTTTAAGACATAGTCTCATGGAACATAGGCTGGCCTCAAACACTCTGTGCATTAGAGGATGACCTGAATTTCTGATCCACTTTCTTCTACCTTCCTAGTGCTTGGATTTCTTTCAGGTTGTGCCACTCTACCTGGTTTATGTGGTGCTGGGGATCAAACCTAGGGCTTCATGCATGCTAGGTCAGCACTTTACCAACTGAACTACATCTTTAGCCTAGTCTGTCTGTCTCTTGATCTTTCTCTTGAGCTCTCTTAAAATTATACATTTATTTTTGTGAACTAATGAGTTTACTTTGGGTTACCAAGGTTAACCAGTGGCTATACCACTGAAGAAAATGTCTTTTCCTTCCCCAGCAACCATTAACTGCCCAGACATCCTTGGGGAGGCTGGGGTCTCATGAACCACTCTTGGTTTTTTGAGACCTCTCACTATTACTCAGGCTAGCCTTGAGCTTGCAGTTCCCCTGCCCTAGACTTTGAAGAGTGCCTTGACTCTAGGTATGATTTTGTTGTTGTATGAAATATAATGAGGAAGATAATCCAACTACCTGGAGTTACTTACCTTCAATGTGTAATGTGTATAGTTAGGTCGTTGTTAAAGATTCCTCTTGCTTGGGAGGCAGAGGCAGATGGATCTCTGTGAGTTCAAGGCCTATGTAGTGAGTTCCAAGCCAGCCAGGCAGGCTGACAAAAAGAAAGTCCTGCTGTTTTTCCTTTCTTCATGAATATTTACTACTTTCTAGGAAATAACAGTTTATCAATCACAAGCAACATTGGTTGGAACTAGTAGATTTGAACAGAATTCTTTGATTTTAGAAGGGTATTTGTTCTCATAGAATTGTAAGTAGAAATCTATTTAGAATGACATTACCTATTTTCTGATAGATTTCTGTATGTACAAAATAAAGATGATTGTATAATACAAATGTAGATTATAAATTCAGCTATTTTGTAAACTCTTGGAGAACAGGACAGTGTTTTATGTCCTATAGAATGTCATGTGCAATGGTAAACATATTGCTATCACTAAACCTTTCTTTTCTTTTCTCTTTTAATGTCAGGGTCTTATGTAACCCATGGTCAAGAACAGGCTGTCCTTGAACTTGCACTCTTCTTGCCTCTGCCTCCCAAGTGCTAGGATTACAGATGTGTACCATTACCCCGGCCCAGAAGCTTTTTCCCTGTGCTCTATTCATAATTGCTAAAATTTGAAAACATTCTTAATTTGGTGTTAGAAACTTTGCACCTGTGTGAGATCATGGAATCCTAATGATAATCCTGTATTAGTTTCATACTGTTGCAATAATGCATTATCACAAAATTAGTGGTTAAAACACTTACTTATTCTCTACTAATTCTGGAGATCAAAAGTCCTTAAATGGGTGGACAGGTCTCTGCCCCTTCTAGAAGCTATAGGGAAGAATCTGCTTCCTCTGGTTTTGTCCAGCTAAAAGAGTCTCTCTGTATTCCTTGGTTTGTAGTCCTGACATTGAATTTAAAAGCCAGCATTGTAGCATTTTCCAATTCCTGTGTTTCTGTACTTTATTGTCACAGTCCTTCTGTGTCTATGTCCCTCTTAATGCCACCTTGTAATTGTCCTCGTGATTATATTGGACCTACCAAGATAATGTCACATAATCTTTCCATTGCAAGATCCTTAACTCAGTGATCTACAAGTCCTTTTTGTCATACAGAATGACATATTCACAGCTTCCAGGGATTAGGACATGGACATTCCTGGGTGGAGGGTATATTCAGCCTACCACACCTTGTGAATGAAGTATATAGTGTTTCATAGATGAGGACTCAGAAGCACAGAGACTTGGCAAGATTGTGTTACAGTAAGTAGCCTAGGATTGAACACAGGCATCTTGCTCTAAGATCCTAAGCTCTTTAAGTATTGCTGATGGAGTCATTTAAGCTTTTTAAATTTTTTTTTTTTTTCGGTCTTTTTGAGACAGGGTCTCCCTGTAGCCCCAGCTGTCCTGGAACTCACTATGTAGACCAGGCTGGCGTTAAACTCACAGAGATCTGCCTACCTCTGCCTCCTGAGTGCTGGGATTAAAGGCGTGCACCACCACGCCTGGCCGGCTTTTTTAATTTTAATTTATTATTTTTATTTCATGTGTAATGAGTGTACTACCTGCATGTATGTAAGTGCACCTGTGTCGTGCAATGTCTGCAGAGGTCAGAAGAGAGCTTCGGATCCCCCGGAACTAAGAGTTAGGGATGATTGTTAGCTGCCATGTGGGTGCTGGGAATTGAACCTAGGTCCTCTGCAAGAGCGGTCAGTACTCTTAACTGCTGAGCCATCTCTCCAGCCCCCATTTAAACTTTTTAGTTAGGCTTCATGATTAGTAACACCTACTCTCCATTCCCCATGGCTGCTGGAGATCAAATGAAAGAATTCACAGAAACATGAGCAAGAGCGTCTTCATTGTAGCAGGCATGCTACAAGTTGGCCCCAAGATTTTTTTCTTCCCTGTCTCTAGGTATTCAGGGTTTTTGCTGTTTTCATTTCAGTTCACAGGGATCATTTTGGCACCTTGTAGGCTGTGGCTGTTGTATGTGGTTTCCTCAAATTCTTCAGTCTAGTTTCCCAAACTTGTTCCCGCTTTGAGTAATACTCAACTTCTTTTGGAAGACCTGGACACTTCCTTCAAGATTTGAAATGGCTGTCAATACTCTGTCTTTTTAAAAAAATTTTTTTGGTCTTTGGGGCCTGGAGAGATGGCTCAGCAGTTAAGAACACTGGTTGTTCTTGCAGAAGACCTGGGTTTGAATCCCAGCACCCACATGACAGCTAACAACTGTCCATAACTCCAGTTCTAGGGGATCCGATGGCCTCCCCTGTCCTCTGCGCATTGCACGACACAAGTGCACTTACCTACATGCAGGCAATACACTCATACACATAAAAATAATAAAATATTAAAAAATTTTTTTTTGGTCTTTATGGGATAGGGACTCCCTGTAGCCACAGCTGGCCTGGCACTCACTATGTAGACCAGGCTGGCCTCGATCTCACAAAGATTCGCCTGCTGGGGTTAAATGTGTATGCCATCATGCCTGGCTTCATTACCTTGTCCTTGAATGTGTACATAGTGGTAACTTTGAGGAGACACAGACTTTTGGTGTCAGAAATAGGAAGGCGTGTGTGGCTTTTGAGTGCCCACCTTTAGCTTGCTAGCCAGAGACACTCTTCACCACTAATGTTGAGCGTATATCATGTGCCAGGCACTTCTTAGACTCCTGTGATGTAGGATAGCCAGTCCATGGTCTGCCTTCATGAGGCTCCCTGTGCATGTGAGGAAAACAGACATCACATGTAAACTCAACACACTGGTTTAGGTGCAGTAAGCATCATCAGGGAGTGTGATTGGAAGCCATTTTGCAGGATGGTAGGAGGTCTTCTTGCAGAGGGAATTTGTAATCAAACCTGATTGTTACTGCTAACTGGAAAACAGATGTCCAGGTAGACAGACTGGGAAGAAAGTGAAAGTTAGGTGGCATGTGTAAGGTGCAGGAAGAATGCCAGTGTGGCTGGAGTGAGCTGGTAGAGTGGTAACGAAAGAATATACACACGTAGGTGCCAGATGACTTGATGTCTTTCAGGGCATGGAAAGAAGTGTGGTTCAGTGTGTGTGTGTGTGTGTGCATGTGTGCGTGTGTGCGTGTAGGCCAGGGACCGACTCAGGTGTCTTCCTCAGTTGCTCTTTCCCTCCCTCCCTCCCTTCCTTCCTTCCTTTCTTCCTTTTCTTTTTGAGACAGGGTCTCACAATGTAGCCATGACTGGCCTAGAATTTACTATGTAGACCAGGCTGGCTTTGGATGCACAGAGATCTCCTTTAGTTTTTGAGACAGACAGGGTTTCTCCCTGAACTTGGAACTCACCGATTTGGCTGGACTGGCTGACCTGTCTGCCTCTTCAGCAGAGGCTTTGTTATGAGGATGCTGGGGATTGAACTAGGTCTTTGTGCTTATGTGGCAATCACCTTACTATCTGAGCCATCTTCTCAGCCCCAAATGTGGATTTAGATAATGAAAGAACCTGCTTTATACCAGGAAGTCACAAAACCAGATAGCTTTTTTTTTTTAAATTTTTATTTTATGTGTATGGGTATATTGCCTGCATGTAGGTTAAGTGCACCCATGTTGTGCAGTGCCCATGGAGGACAGAAGAGGCTGCTGGATGCCCTGGAACCAGAGTTACAGATAGTTGTTACTGCCATGTGGGTTCTGGGATTTGAACCTGGGTCTTCTGCAAGAACAGCCAATTCTTAACCACTGAGCCATCTCTCCAGTCCCCTGATACAAGTGTTTTTAAGAGCTGACTGGACTTTAGTTTACAGACTAACCTGTAGTGATTATTGAGAGGTAGAGGAAGCAGGGAGACCACACAGGACACAGAGCAGAGAACAAGGAGCAGAGGTAGATTTAGAGTTAAAGCTGAGGGAATATAGATGAATTTGGTACAAAGTTTAGGAGTGAAAAGGACAGTCATGAATGCTGGTGTGGTAGGATGAAGGTATATGAGGGTTCAGAAGTGATTCCTAGGCATTTTGTTGTGCAGATAGCACCTGCTTAATATCTCAGCCTTTTTGTTGACTTAAATAGATAAAACTAAGAGCCTGATTCATATAATAAAGGGAGCTATGTTAATCTCATTTGGTATTATCTGACAAGATGGTTCTCAACTGGGAGGAATTTTGCTCTTCTGGGGACATTTGTCAGAGACTGCTGGAGATGAGGATGGGTTGTGGCACTGGCTAGTGGGTAGAGACTGGGGTGTGGCTAAATATCTTACATAGGGCAGCGCCCCCTCCCCAGAAGAAAAGATTCATCGGGTCAAAAATGTCAGCAGCACAGTGAGAAACATTACCTGATGAAGTTTCACCCTAATAGGAGAACTGGGCTCTAGTACGGTGGAAAACATGCCAGGGACAAAACATTTAAGCAGACACTGGCTTTTTCTTCCTCTTTTGGTTCTGTTCATTCCTCGGAAGTAATCTTGCTGGTGAAGTCAATCTTCTTTTTTGGTGTATTTTGTAAGCTTTCTGGCAAAATGGTCAGACTTTTCTGTTGTACTTCCTGATTTTTCTAGGCCTCAGTGGAAGAGTACTAGGAAGAACACAGGACTTAAGAACCTATTATTTAATCAGTAATAAACGACCTATACTGACAGGTCATTTATAATCTCCTGAAACCATAGGCAACACCCTTAGCAAATGTCTCAAAGGTTAAGAGAATAAACTTTCTAGCAATTAAGGTTCTTAGAGGAGGAAAAAGATGGTTATTTTCCTATCTGTTGGATCTTGAATGAATTAGACATCTTTGTTAGTGTTTACTAGTCAGGGAAAAAAGGTGAAATACAAAAAGGCATACTTCATTGTTTTTTTGTTTTGTTTTGGTCCTTTTGAGACAGGGTCTCCCTGTAGCCCTTGCCAACATGGAATTCACTAGACCAGCCAGGCCTCAAACTCACAAGAGAATACCTGCCTCTGATGGGCATAAAGGTGTGTGCCTCCACATCTGGCTCATTTTTTTTTTTAAGATTTGTTTTTACTTATGTGTATGTGTGCTTGGGTAAGCAGGTGCCTGAGGAGACCAGAGGGTCCTGGATGCCCTGGAATTGCAGTTACAGATGGTTGAGTGGTTGAGAGCTGCCTAATGTGTATGCTGGGAACTGAACCTGGGTCTTCTGTAAGAGCAGTAAGCACTCTTTAACGACTGAACCATCTCTTGGTAGCCCTGTTTTTGTCTTTTTGAGACAGGGTCTCCCTGTAACCCCAGCTGGCCTGGAACTCACTGTGTAGACCAGGCTGGCCTTGAACTCACAGATCCACCTGCCTCTGCTGGGATTAAAGGTATATGCCACCATGCCCTGCTGCCCTGTTTTTTTTTAAATTAATTTAAAATTTTAATTAATTAAAAAAAAACATACAAGCCACTCCCTCTAGATCCAACTGGCCTAGTACTCACTGTGGTGACCAGGCAGGACTCAATGTCATAGAAATCCACTTGCTTCTAGGCCTCTAGTGAACAGGGATTTAAAGGCATGTGCTACCTGCCCAACTTTTTTTTTTAAGACTCCATACAGGTTTTCCTTTTTCCCCTCACCACCCTATTCGCCTCTGTTTCTTCTACAAAGTTCTCATGAATATCCTCTTTTCAAGAGCACAGAGCAGCAAGCTGACCAGAACTCTCACCTCCATGCCGACTGACCCCCTGACTGAGACTTAGGAGGGCCCAGGAACTCTCAGGTCACATGTCTCCTGAGTCAACCATGTGGAGAGGCTAACAGTGCCTATGTGGGCCAGGCCCTTCTTGACTTGGAAGCAACCTTGGGCTGTGATGATTCTTTCTGTCCTTCCCCCAACCTAGTCACTGGATACCTCATTGAGATCGTTCCTTTAAGAAGACCCAACACGGTGCTTGGCTGCCTCACTTGTTTACAGTCCCAGAATAGTGCTGCTCTAAATACTGGGACTTGGCTTTTCCTTTTTTTTTGAATTGGCCAAAAGAGACATTATTTTGGTAGGACTTAGAAATAGAAAATAGTAGAGGATGTTTTCTTATTGTATGGGAACTCTACCCCAACTGGCAGGGTGCGTCTGCCACGGTGCTCTGCCGCTTCTGTTTTCGTGTCATGTGCTGTGGGCCTCCTTCACCATGTCTTCTGACTCCTGGTCTAGGTGGCTTCTTGGGGCCAGCGTTTTCTAGGTCTTGTCTTTAGGTAGGCTGCTTCAAACTCTGCTGAACTTGATTTTGGTCAGTTGACTGAGCCAGAGGGATCCTGATCTTCTGCATTATTGAACTTTTCCATTCTTAGAGTGTAAGAACTTATTTTTGGTTCAGTGGGTGGTTACTGCTTTGGCAAATTCTGGTCAGAACGTATACACATTTTGCCATTGGATTTTTATGTACCATGCCCAAAACAAAAACAAAACAAAAAGCAAAACCTCTTAGGGGCTATCTGTCAAAATAATAAGCAATAATTGGAGGAGCAGCAGAGCCTTCCTGCCCTACTGCCCTTCACTCACAGGAACCCAAGTGAAAGCCGCTTTGTTTAGTGATGTGGTAGAGGGGGATAGCATTAAATAGGATGACTGGGAAACCGGGTTGAGGATGACTCAGATGGTCAGGATGAAAGAGCTCCTGTGATGTGCCCTCAGTTTCTGCTCAACATCTCTGACATTCTCAGCCTTGGCCTTGTTTTGTTAGGACTGGCTTTTAACCTGGGAGAGTATTTTGTTTAGAATTTGACCCATCAAGGCCACTGTGAGTCAACCTTTTTTTTTTTTGGACATGGTCTCCCTAGTCCCCAGCTGGCCTCAATCTCAAAGAGATATGCCTGCCTCTGCCTCTGCCTCTGCCTCTTTAAAGGTATGTGCCAAAACACCTGGTTACGTTTTTTTTTTCCTCTACATGCCTCTCTGCCTCTCTGCCTCTCTGCCTCTCTGCCTCTCTGCCTCTCTGCCTCTCTGCCTCTCTGCCTCTCTGCCTCTCTGCCTCTCTGCCTCTCTCTGCCTCTGCCTCTCTGCCTCTCTGCCTCTCTGCCTCTCTGCCTCTCTGCCTCTCTGCCTCTGCCTCTCCCTCCTGAGGGTTGGAATTTTTTGTTGTTGTTGTTTTTTGAGATTAGGGTCTCCCTGTAGCTCCTAACTAGCCTGAAACTTCCTGTGTAGACCAGGCTGGCCTTGTCTCACAGAGACTCACCTGCCTCTTGAGTCCTGGACTAAAGGTTTGCACCACTGTGCCCCTGCTGTGAGTAAGCTTTTTAGGGAACCTGTCTTTGTTTTAGGTTACCTCCAGTTTTTGTGCTGCCCCCCCCCCACTTTTTCCTCTTGTCTAGAAGGAAGGAGGGAGGGAGGGAGGGAAGGTAGGCAGGCAGGCAGGCAGACAAGGATGTAGACAGCTCCAGGCCAGGAAAATTAGAAAGATCTATTGAAAGAAACACAAAGGAGCTTCTGGAGGCACAAAGGGTGTTTCTTTGGGGTGTTGTCACTCTGCCTCTCTTTTGTTTCTTTGTATTTTTTCTTTTTTCTTTTTCCTCTGGTTTTTGTCTCTATCCCCTTTGACAGGATCATATGTAGCCCAGGTTGGCTTTGAACTCACTGTGTAGCTGAGGATGACCTTGAACTGCTGAGCCTCCTGCTTCTACCTTCCTAATGCTGGGATAGCAGGTATGCACTGCTGCTGGTTTATGCAGTGCTGAGGATTGAAGCCAAGGTTTCATGAGTGTAAGGCAAGCAATCTAACCAACTAAGCCCTATCCCCAGCCCTCATTTTGCCCCCTTCTAAAAAAAATGCTTTTAGCTGGGTGTGGTGGCGCATGCCTTTAGTCCCAGCACTTGGGAGGTAGAGGCAGGTGGATCTTTGTGAGTTTGAGGCCAGCCTGGTCTACATAGTGAGTTCCAGGACAGCTGGGGCTACAAGGAGACCCTGTCTCAAAACGACCAAAAAAAAAAAAGCTTTTAAAAAAAAAATTGTGTGTGTGTGTGTGTGTGTGTGTGTGTGTGTGTAAGTATGATATGTGGATATGGGCATGCATGCCATGTACGTGTATAGGTCAAGGACAACTTGTGGAGGTTGGTTCTTTCCTTCTACTGTGAGGCTTCCGGGGATCAAACTTAGGCACTTTTAGGCTTGGCAGAAAGCATCTTTACCCACTGAGTCATCCTGCTGACCCTTTGCTACTCTTTTTTTTTTTTTTTTTTTTTGAGACAGGGTCTCCCTGTAGCCCCAGTTGTCCTGGAACTCACTATGTAGACCAGGCTGGCCTTGAACTCACAAAGATCCACCTGCCTCTGCCTCCCGAGTGCTGGGACTACAGGCGTGCGCCACCACGCCCAGCTTGCTTATTTTTTTTTAAAATATTATTTTATGTGTATGAATGTATTGCCTGCATGTATGTAAGTGCACCCATGTCATGCAATACCCATGAGGTCAGAAGAGGGCATCGGATCCTCTGGAACTGGAGTTATAGATAGTTGCTAGCTGCCACGTGTGTGTTGGGAATCAAACCCAGGAGACCCTGTTTCAAAAAGACACCCCCGCCCCAAAATTAAATAAAAAACAGACTATTGATGTATTATGTTTACATAATGAAGCACATATTCTATGTGTAGTTTTGAGTTTTAACACATATATATCTGTAACCACTAAAATCAGTACACAAAAACATTTCTACCACTTTAAAAGATTCCCTTTGTGCTTCTAAGATGTCAGTCCCAAGCAATCACTAATTTGCTTTCTATCACTATAGATCAGAGATTTGAATGTCTTAGAATTTTGTACAAATATAATTAGTTTTTTTTTTTTGTGTGTGTGTGTGTGTGTGTGTGTGTGTCTTTTTAAGCAGGGTCTCCCTGCAGCCCCAGCAGGCCTGGGTGCACTATGTAGACAGACTGGCCTCCATCTCACAGAGATCTGCCTGCCTACAGGTAGTATTATTTTGAGGCTGGCTTCTTTCATACACTATGTGCACCCCCCATCCCCCATTCAGTGAATTCAAGCACTGGTACATGCTAGGCAAGTGCTCTTACCATTGAATCACATTGATAGCCTTTTGTTTGTTTGTTTTTTGGAGGCACATATGTCTGTAGCTCCAGCTGGTCAGGAACTTAATATGGAGACTAGGTTGGCCTCAATCTCACAGAGATCTACCTACCTCTGCCTCATGAGTGCTGGGATTAAAAGTCTAGCTCCTAGGCTTTTGAAAGTATTTGAGGCATGCCTCACTGAGTTGCTGAGGCTGGCCTTGAATTTATGATCTTCCTGGCTGCCTTACTTTCCTGAGTAGCTAGGCTTATATGTATGTGCTGTCAATACCAGCTTATTATGGTTTTGAGATGTGTCTGTTGCTGCAGGTCTTTTTTTCACTGAGTTATATGGCTCCACCATAATTTGTTTATTCATTTATTGATAGCGAATGGCTATTTTACTTTTTTTTTTTTTTTCGGTCTTTTTGAGACAGGGTCTCCCTGTAGCTCCAGCTGGCCTGGAACTCGAGCTGTAGACCAGGCTGGCCTTGAACTCACAGAAGCTCCACCTGCCTCTGCCTCCCGAGTGCTGGGATTAAAGGCATGTACCATCACGCCTGGCTGCTATTTTACTTTTTATTTAAATTTTTTTTTATTTTATGTGTATGAATATTTTGCTTGCATTTATGTAAGTGCACCCATGTCATGTGGTGCCTGTGGAGTCAAGAAGAGTCTGTCAGATCCCCTAGAACTGGAGTTATGGAAGGTTGGTTGTTAGCTGCTATATGGGTGCTGGGAATTGAACCAGGGTCCTCTGCAAGAACAGCCAGTGCTTTTAACCACTGAGCTGTCTCCCTAGCCCCTGGTGGCTATTTTATGTATTATGTATGTATGTATATATTTATTTAGAGACAGGGTCTTGCTAGGTAACCCATGCTGGTCTCTAACTCATGATCTTCCTGCTTCAGCTTCCTGAGTGTTGGAATTCTAGGTATGCCTTACCATACCCAACTTGTACCATATATTTATATTGAGTATCATCTCTCTGTTAGAATATAAGTTCCATGAAGGTAGCTGCATTGTTGCTTTTTTCATTGCTGTGACAAATGACTTGAGAAAAACAAATTAAGGGTTTTTAAAAAAATATTTATTATTTTTATTTTATGTGTACGCGAGTATTGACTGCATGTAGGCAAGTGCACCCGTGTCGTGCAATGCTTGCAGAAGACAGAAGAGGCTGTCTGATCCCCTGGAACTGGTGTTACGGACAGTTGTTAGCTGCCATGTGGGTGCTGGGATTTGAACCTGGGTCTTCTGTTAGAACAGTCAGTGTTCTTAACCACTGAGCCATCTCTCCAGCCCAGGAAGGTTTTTTTTAAAGCTTCACAGTTTGAGGATATATTCGGTCACGACTGGGATGGCAGGGCAGGCAGGAGTGTGAGGCAGCTGATCACACTGCATCTGCAGTCAGGAAGCAGAGAGGGATGAGTGCTAGTGTTCAGCTGGCCTTTTTTCATTTTTATTTAAAATTTTTCTTTTTTTTCTTCCCTTTTTATTCAGTTCAGAACTATAGCTTGTAAGATAATGGCCCCCATTTCAGGGTGTGTCTTTGTTTTTCATTTAAATTTCTCTAGAAATATGTTCTCAAACACATCTGGGGGTGTTTCTTCTAGATGATTCTAGATTCGGTCAAAATAACCATCACAGCATTAAAATAATGTATAGTAGATTATAATGTTTTCCCCATTTTATGAGTGTGAAAACTGAGAAATGATCTCTTAGGGATTGTCCTAAAGTCAGCGACCAGTAGAACTGGCTTGACCAAATCCTCAATGGTACCATTCTGTTCATTCCCCTGGAGGGCATATAGCACCTGATCTTCTGTGCTGTGTTCATTCGTTCATTTAACAAATATATATTGATTTCCTGTTGTATGCCAGGCATCTTAGGCATCTTGCTATGTGTGTGGTAGTGAATGACACAAAGCTATTCCTGTCAGCATGGAGTATATAGTCTAGTTGGGAAGCTGAGGGCTGGTAAGAATGAAAAAGAGTTAATAGAAATGGTGGGCGGGAATGGAGGCTTTGAGCAGGAGTTGAGTTGTTGTTGCCTGTGGTGTGATTATCCTAGGTCTCTGTCTTCTGCTAGTCTGGTAGTTTTACATCTAAGGCCCCAGACTTTACCAGAGCCTTGCATTGGTTTTATTGTAGCTAAATAGGAGTATGTCATGCCGTGTAAAAGAGGGCTACAGTCCCCTTTGGAAGGTCTTTGGAAAGCTCTCTTGAGGACGATGGGGGATCTTGAGGATGACTTGGTATTTCCAGTCCTTGGAACTGGAAAGCTTTTTTTATTCAGATATAACATGAGAACTGAACTGGGTAAGTTAGGTGTGTCAGAGAAACGGATCATGGAACTAAAAATGACTGTTGGTGAAGAATTTGTGTGTGGATCATGTCTATGTAGACACACTGTTTGCTGCCAGGACAGCAGAGGAGCTTGTGGGTGTTATTTGAGGCTAGGGCTAAGGCACAGGGTCGGGCGTGGGAGGGTATAGTTGCAAGACATGGGAGGGGGATTCCTGACCTTTCAAGTCATGGGACACTTTGGGGACACGAGTGTGGAAGAAAGTGATCTTTGTCCCTACCAAATGTATTCTGTGTGTTTGTAAGGCCAGATTTGTGACTTCAGTCATCTTAAGAAAACATTTGATTGAGAAATGATTGTGTTTTTGCATGGAACTCTCCCATACACAAAGACAAAGTGTGCATTTCTTTTAGGATGGAGTGGAAGTAAACTTTCTGAACTTACTGTGATGAGGAAACAGGTTCTTTTTTTTTTTTTTTTTTTTTTGAGACAGGGTCTCCCTGTAGCCCCAGCTGTTCTGGAACTCACTATGTAGACCAGACTGGCCTTGAACTCACAGAGATCCACCTGCCTCTGCCTCCTGAGTGCTGGGATTAAAGGCATTCATTTGGACTTTATATATATAATTTTTATTTTGTTATTTTTATTTTATGTGTATGAGTGTATTGCCTGTGTGTATGTGAGTGCACCAGTGTCATGCAATGCTGTGGAGGTCAGAAAAGGGCTTTGGATTCCCTTGGAACTGGAGTTAAGGACGATTCGTAGCTGCCATGTGGGTGCTGGGAATTCAACCTGGGTCCTCTGCAAGAGCAGTCAGTGCTCTTAACCACTGAGCCATCTCTCCATTTGGACTTTATTTTAAAATAAAGCCATTGATCGGTTTGACTTAATTTTAGTAAAGTGCTATTTGAAAATTAGACCATGAACATAAGTCATTGCCTGGTGTTCTTTTATTTTATTTGGCATTGGAACCGAGGGCCTCACACATGCCAGGCAAGTGCTCTACACTGAGCTGTATCCCCATATTCTTGTTTTTTTTTTTTTTTGGGGTTTTTTTTGAGGCAGACCCTCCCTGTAGCCCCAGCTGGCCTGGAACTCACAGAGATCTGCCTGCCCCTGCCTCCCAAGTGCTGGGATTAAAGGCGGCCTGGCAAATCCTGATATTCGTTTTTTTTGTTTTGTTTTGTTTTGTTTGTTTGTTTGTCTTTTTGAGATAGGGTCTCTCTGTAGCCCCAGCTTTCCTGGAACTCACTATGTAGACCAGGCTGGCCTTGAACTCACAGAGATCCATCCGCCTGCCTCTGCCTCCCATGTGCTGGGACTATAGGCGCGAGCCACCACTCCTGGCTCAAACCCTGATATTCTTAAACATAATGAAGGAGGCTTTGGATTTTTCAAGGGAGAATTCTTTCACTTTCCACCTCTTTCCCTCCCCTAGAATAAAAATGTTTTCCTTGGTCTATACCTGTGTGGTCTATCATGTTAGGTCAGTGCTAGACACCAGTAAGCTCAGTGTGTGCCTGTTGACTATAGTCAAGTTCTACTTGTGTTTTGGGGTACTGATCTCTAATTAGAGTGAGAATCTTGCTTGGTTTCTTTGGTTCTCTAACTTGGAACTCAGTTTAAAAGGGAAAGAAAGCAAAACAATCCAGAAACCAACAAATAAAAATCATCTGTAGAGGGCTAGGGAGGTGGCTCAGTATTTAAGAGCACATACTGCTTACAGAAGACCTGAGCTCAGTGCCCAGCACTCACATTGGGTGGCTTACATCTGCCTGTAACTGCAGCAGCTCCAAGAGATCTGACACTCTCTTCTGGACTCTGTAGGCACCCACACTCACATGTACACACACACACACACACACACAGTTAAAAATAAAGTCTTTCAAAAAATCATTAGTAGACTGTACAACGCAGATGCACTTACACACATGCAAGGCGTACCAAAGATGCATTGCAGCATCTTTGTGAAACTTAGGAGGAATGTCTGGTCATGGTTGTGACATGATCCTTTTCTTCCAGAGGCCAGGAAAGAAAGGGCCTTGATATGAGCTGCTTAGGAGTGTTTTGGTGTAGTCATCTTCTAGAGGAGGCTGAGCTTATTGAACGTCCTTTGTTGTGAGCTGTTTAGATCTTTCTCTTTTGCTTGCCGATCTCTTCCTACGGCTTTTGGGGAACAAAGTCCATATATGTTCATTCTTCCTGGAATGATTCTGAGGGTAAAGATGGAATCTCTTGAGGGAGACTGTCCATCATGGCTGTTATCCACTTGGGTCAGAGGTGGCCTGCTGAACACTTCCTCCCATGAAGTACTCTGATTTCCACATGGGGAAAATGGGGATCATTGAGTACTGTTAATTCATTTTACAAACTCTATTTAGAATGTTACACAAATAAATTTTTAGTAAGGGAAGATGTAGAGGGGTGGGGAGAGGCACAGGCTGTTAGGTTTCTCACAGCTTAATATGTATTGGGTGGTCATTTTATTGAGAGTCAGTTGTAACACCAGTACTAATAATAATGTATTATTTTAATTAGAAGGAGAGGAGAGGAAAGGAGTTACCTGAAGTGAGCAGAGAGGGCTTTGCTTAAGGTAGAGTCAGTTTAGTTCTGGCCACATTTCTCAATTAGTGACTTCTGAGCAACAGTTGGGTGTGAGCCCAGTTGCTACTGTGCTTTACACCTGGGTGTTTTCCCTGTGGGCTGGTTCTAGGTTATAATGGCTCCTGTTTCCCTCACTGTGTGCCACACAGTGAGATGGAGCACTGTGCTCTATCTCAGCCTGTCCTTTCACTGCTTCCTGGGGTTGTGTAATCAGTTATCTTATGTCCCACGGCTTCAGGAGTGAAGTAGCTTTTTCAAGGCCAGCACTAGCAAAACTAGAAGTAGAAAAGAGTCCAGTAGGCTCTGGGAGGAGGGAGAGTGAAAGTTGGGGAGGGGTGGCTTTGTTGTTGCAGCTTTTACCACAGACTCTTTCAGACTTGTTTTAGAATTGGGCGGGGTGGCTCAGTGGGGTGGCCGTTGGCAGATTCAGGGTCAGGGAGCTCTTTTGACTTCAGGAATGGGACGAAGTGGGGTCATTGAGTGTAAACAGGCAGAGCAGGAAGATCAGGAGCCTTGTCCCTTCTGGGGCCACTTCGTTCCCTCATCAAAGGGAATCTTTTATTTATTTATTTATTTATTTATTTATTTTTTGGTCTTTTGGAGACAGGGTCTCCCTGTAGCCCCAGCTGTCCTGGAACTCACTATGTAGACCAGGCTGGCCTTGAACTCACAGAGATCTGCCTGCCTCTGCCTCTCTATTTCAGATCTCCTGAAATATCTTTTTAAAAAAATTACATTTGTTGCTCTTTTATTTTTTTATTTTTTAATATTTTTTATTTATTAAAAATATTTTATTTCTTATTTTTATTTTATGTGTATGAATGTATTGCCTGCATGTATGTGAGTATACCCGTGTCGTGCAATGCTGAGGAGGTCAGGAGAGAGCTTTTGGATTCCTCTGGAACTGGAGTTAAGGACAGTTCATAGCCACCATGTGGGTACTGGGGATCAAACCCAGGTTCTCTGCAAGAGCAGACAGTGCTCTTAACTGCCACACCAACTTTCCAGCCCCTATTTATTATTTTTATTTTATGTGTATGAGTGTATTGCCTACATGTATGTGTCTGTGTCGTGCAAAGCCTCAGAGGTCAGAAGAGGGTGTCAGGTTCTCCTGGAACGAGTTAAGGATGTTTGTAGCTGCCATGTGGGTGCTGGGAATCAAACCCTGGTCCTCTGCAAGAGCAATCAGTGCTCTTAACTGCTGAGCCATGTCTCCGGCCCCTCTACTTAGTCACTTAGTCCAAGCTGACCCAGAACTCTTGTGCAGCCCAGGCTGAAACTGAACTCCTGATCCTCCTGCCTCAGCCTGCAGTGCTGGGGGATCATAGGCATGCACCATCACATGAGGCTTCTTATCTTATTTTTACCTTTGCTTTCTCAGTTTAAAAATCGGTCTTGCTGCTATGTAGGTGAAGGCAGTTAGGTTTTTTCTGGATCAGGGAAAAATACCCACAGGTTTGGGATGTGGCAGGTTTGGGATGTGAAAGGCAGAAAGAGAAATGAGGTTTGGCTTCAACTTTGCCAGGCATTTTCTCTTCATCTGTTGATTTAATTTGCAATGATATTTCCCAGTTAGAGGTAAAAATGGTTATACCTTTGTTTTACACATGAAAAAAATACTGTCACTGTCTGCTAAATGATTGTAGCTCATCAGGAGACAGCCAGCCAAGAGCTTTGAGTTCTTTGAGTTTTCTTTCTAGACTGAACATGTGAACATATGTGTTAAATGTATCTCAGGACACCAAACAAGTAATCAAGTAATATCCCCAGATGTCTACAGAGACCGTTTTTTGTTTCATCATATATATGTATACATGTGTGTGTGTGTGTGTGTGTGTGTGTGTGTGTGTGTGTTACTGTTTTGATTTTTGAGATGGAGGGGCATCTTGCTATGTAGCCCATGCTGGCCCAGAACTCTCTGTGTAGCCCATGTTGGCCTTAAACTCACAATTTTCCTGCCTTAGCCTCCTGAGTGTTGGCATTACATGAATGTGCCAGAACACCTAGCTTATTTACATAATTTGGTGAACACCTAATATGAATCTGGAGAGTTAATTCTGTACCTAATCCTACATACCTGCTCTCAGATATTTTCAATACCAGTTTCTGTTTGTGGCTTAAGAGATTCATTAGAGGGTAGATTTTCATGGAGGAGACAATCCCTAGGCCTCAACCTCCCTACCACAGGATTGCTCAGAACTGTTTGAGAAAGTAGATGACTCTTCCAGCTGGCCACCCTGACCTTAGCTGACTCCTTGCTCGTAGAGGTTTGTGGAGCTTTTGTTTGTCTCTTGCTGGCTACCTTAGCAACTTGGAAAACCAGACTGGCTAAGTGACACAGGTTGAAAATGGGCTGCTTTGTTACCTTTTTTAAAAAAATAATTTAAAATTTAATTTAATGTTTTTTGGGACAGGGTGTCCCTGTAGCCCTAGCTGGCCTGGAACTCACTGTGTAGACCAGGTTGGCCTTGAACTCACAGAGATCAGCCTGCCTCTGCCTTCCAAGTGCTGGGACTAAAAGTACATACCACCACACTCTGCTTAATTTAATTTTTTAAAGACAGAATCTTGCTGTGTAGCCCAACCTAGTCTTGAATTTGTGATCTTCCTGCTTCAGCCTCCTGAATGCTAGGATTACAGGTGTGCACCACCATGCCCAGCTTCTGGATCTTTTCTTGTTTCTCAGGGTTATCTGCTAGTCATGTGGCCCATGCACAAGTTTATCAAGTGCTGCCTGTTGGGCCCTGTGGAAGATGTATGGTGGGGGAAAGTGATTAAAGTTTCTAGCAAAGCATCTGGCATCCAGTCACTCATTTATTCTGTCACTAGATCTGAGGCTTTTGTGTACAAGGCTGTGTCCTAAGTGCTGTGCATGCAAAGATAAGACAGACATGGTCCTGTGCTCCTGAATCTAGTGCCTGGCTCTGTTGCTGCAAAGGTGGGCAGTGAGCTGTTGGTATTATCACCAGCACCAAGGCTTTTAATAGTATAACTATAGTGGGGCTGGAGAGAGGGCTTAGTGTTTAAGGGCATTGGCTGCTCTTTCAGAGGACCTGGGTTCAATTCCCAGCACCTACATGGTGGCTAACAACTGTCTGTAACTCCAGTTACAGGGGATCTGACATCCTCTTCTGACCTCCGCAGGCATTGCACAACACGGGTGCACTTGCATACATGCAAGCAATACATTCATACACACAAAATAAAATTAATAAATAAAATAAAAATAGTAAAACAGCTGGGTATGGTGGCGCATACCTTTAATCCCAGCACTCGGGAGGCAGAAGCAGGCGGATCTCTGTGAGTCCAAGGCCAGCCTGGTCTACGTAGTGAGTTCCAGGGCAGCTGGGGCTACAGAGAGACCCTGTCTCAAAAAGACCAAAAAAAAAAAATAGTATAACAATAGTCATATCATTAATGAGTGGTGCCTTTTGATGAGATTAAAGAAGGCGACTTATCATACTTTACACTCCTTGGTCTGTCTACATCTCTGTGTTCTCTATCAGCTACAGACACCTGAATCAGAAAGGTGTTTTGTTTTTTATTCTGTTGGTTGGAAGATTCTGGTATAAAGGTTTATTACTCCTTTAGCTCAAGTAGGCTTCTTTGGAGATATGTTGACTCTGGGGTTCTGTAGTCTGAGTAGGGATCCTGAGCAGTTTTCTTTTTTTTTTTTTTGTCTTTTTGAGACAGGGTATCCTTGTAGCCCCAGCTTTCTTGGAACTCACTATATAGACCAGGCTGGCCTTGAACTCCCAAAGATCCATCTGCCTCTGCCTCCCAAGTGCTGGGATTAAAGGCGTGCGCCACCACACCCTGCCCTGAGCAGTTTTCTGAAGCACCTGCTAGATCCTACTAGCCTTTGGCCTTTTCCTGCTCTTTTTGGGGTGGTTTTTTAATGAAGACTCTAGTGTTCCTTTTAAATTTTAATTATTATTATAATCTTTTTTTTTGAGACAGGGTCTCCTTGTAGCCCCAGCTGGCCTGTAATTCGCTATGTAGACCAGGCTGGCCTCACTCTCACAGATCCACCTGCCTCTGTCTCCTGAGTTCTGGGATTAAAAGGCATGCACCACCATACCTGGCTGTTCTTTTTTTTTAAAAATAAATTATCTATTTTTTCATTTTTATTCCATAGGTATTAACATTTTGCCTGCATATATGAAAATGCACCCATGTCGTGCAGTGCCTGTAGAGGCCAGAAAAGGGTGTTGGATCCCCTGGAACTGGAGTGTAGACAGTTGTTAGCTGCTATGTGGATGCTGGGAACTGAATCTAGGTCTTCTGTAAGAATAGCCAGTGCTCTTAACCACTGAGTCATCTTTCCAACCCTACAGTATTCTTTTAAAAAATATTTAGAAGCTGGATCTTGCACACTTTAATCCCAGCACTTGGGTGGCAGATGCAGGTGAATTTCTGTGAGTTCAAGGCCAGCCTGGTCTACTAGTGAGTTCTAGGCCAGCTGGGACTACAGGGAGACCCTGTCTCAAAAACATCAAAAAAGAAAAAAATTTAGAAATTACATTTATGTACATGTATGTATATCTGGGGGGGGATGTAAAGGTCAGAGGACAACTTGTGGGTGTCAGGTCTTTCCTATCATGTGGATCCTGGGGATGGAATTCTGGTCACCAGAGTTGGTGGCAAGTACCTTTACTTGCTGAGCAGCTTGCAGGACCCTGCAATTTTCTTTAAATTGTTATTGGCTGTTTTATGGATATATGAAGTTTGAACAATAAACTCTTTTAAAATAATTAAAACTTAAGCTGGGCGTGGTGGCACACACCTTTAATCCCATCACTGGGGGCGGGGCAGAGGTCGGTGGAGCTCTGTGAATTTGAGGCCAGCCTGGGCTACATAGCAAGTTCCTGAATAGCTGGGGCTACGGGGAGACCCTGTCTCGAAAAGACCAAAAAAAAAAAATCACAACTTCACTGAAGGACATTTGGGGACACAAATTAGACTCTCTAGGCTGTAATGTTATATATCTATCTATCATGTAA
>NW_008352654.1:2829529-2852771 GCF_000622305.1 Nannospalax galili
TATGTATATAAAAACAAGTACATGAAATTGGGCTGGGGTAAGGGAAAGTGCAGATAGGGCAGGGAATCTAAATATGGTCAAAATCTATTGTGTGAAATTTGCAAAAATTTAATTAAGTGGAAAAACCCCCACAACTTTATTAAAATATAATTTATATGCTATAAATCCACCCTTTTAATGTATTCAAATGCATTTCTGTCTCATGAACTGGCCCATTCTGAACATCTAACATAAATGAAATAACATAATATGTGACCTTTTGTGTCTGGCTCTTTTCATGTAATAGTGTTGAACATATTAATTCTTTTATTCTTCCAGAATGTTAAGTAAATACTGATAGTTGTTTGCTTTCATGTCACAATTTTTTTTTTCTGTTAAATGTTATTGGTAACAATGAAATTTAATTTAATGTTTTTTGGGACAGGGTCTCCCTGTAGCCCCAGCGGGCCTGGAATTCACTGTGTAGACCAGGCTGGCCCCAAACTCACAGAGTTCCACCTGCCTCTGCCGGGACTAAAGGTGTACGCCACCACGCCTGGCTCTATATTCCTATTTCTACATGCTAGGCAAGTGTTCTACCACAGAACTATGTCCTCGGCTCAAAGCCACTGTTTTAAAGTATAGAGTTCATTAGCATGAGCAAAGCCTTTGGTTTGATCCCCAATGCCACAAAATAAATAAGTCAATAAATGAAATAGAGAATTCACTGCTTTTATTTTAGTCTGTTCACAAAACAACCGAGAACACTTAGGATTCATGGCCCAAGTAGAGATCTTGTACCCATTAACAGCCCCTCCTGTTCCTTGCTCTCTCTAGTTGTTCCCAACCACTAGTCTGCCTTCTACTTTATGAACTGCCCTGTTTTGAGCATCTAACATAAATGGAATCACATACATTATGTGGCCTTTTATGTCTGGCTCTTTTTGTGTAATCATGTTTTCCTATAATCTTGTTGAGCATTTATCAGTACTTAAGTCTTTCATTTTTCCTACAGAGCAAATATTGATAATTGTTTACATTCATGTCACGTGTTTTTGTTTTTTTTTTGACATTTCTGTTTAAATGTTACTGGTAAGAATGAAATTTTTATTATTTACTTAACTTTATTATTCTGTGTGTATCTGATTTGTGTGTGTGTGTGTGTGTGTGTGTGTGTGTGTGTGTGTGTGCTCGTGCCACAGTGCCCATGTGAAAAATCACAGGATAACTTTTTGGGAGTTGGTTCTTTCCTTCCCCTGTGGAATCCGGGGATTGAACTCAGGTTGTCCAGCTTGTGTAGCAAGCACTTTTGCCTGCTGAGCTATCTTCCCATCCTAATTTTGCACTATGTAAACCAGGCTGTAAACCAGGCTGACCTGAAACTTTCCACATTGTAGCTCAAGCTGATCTTCAGCTGGTGCTCCTGCCTCAGTCTCCCAAATGCTGAGATTATAGGCATGTGCCATTCTACCCCACTAAAGTTTTGTTTTTTTTATAATAATTTATCTTTTATTGAAATTGAATATATTACAGTAAAATTGATTGAAACAAATGAAGAGAAAAATCAATTTTAAAAATACACTCATGTTGAAATCCAATAAGCCAGCCAAATTGGGCAAGAACCAAGAAATTCTGCAGGGTGATTTGCCTTTCAGTATGCAAATACCACCTATATACAATTCTGCAATGCGAGAAAAGTCATTGACCATGCCGAGAAAGGAGTTCATAGACGTGGACGGACACTGGGCCTGTCCTTCCATCCCAGGACTCCAGTCAAAAGCCTCATCCCGCCCTCTGAAGTTTTTATCATTTTTAGAGGGAATATATATATATATATTTTTTTTAATTTTTATTATTTTTATTTTATGTGTATGCTTGTATTGCCTGCATGTAGGTAAGTGCACCCGTGTCGTGCAATGCCCATGGAGGTCAGAAGAGGCTGTGGGATCCCCTGGGACTGGAGTTACAGACAGTTGTTAGCTGCTTGGATTTGAACCCAGGTCTTCTGCAAGAACAACCAGTGTTCTTAACTGCTGAGCCATCTCTCCAGCCCCAGAGGGAAAATATTTTTGTTTTGGCATTTGTAGTTAGTTTGGTAGATGTTGGGGTGGGTAAAACTGTAACTTGTCCCTCTTCATAAACATATTTAGGGGGTTGGATTATAAATACAAATACTTTTTAATACAAACTATTGTAAATTCTGTAATTATCACTCAAAAACACTTTAATGTCTTGAAAATAAGAGAAATGTGATTATATTAATTTCATATACTTTTCTTATTTTTTTGGTAAAAGGTTTTGAAGTGAAGTTTAAATAAAGACTACCATAAATTTAAGGAAAATACACCATCATTTTTCCCCACTGAAAAAGTAGTTGAAATGATTTAGGATACATTTTGCAGTGGAATCTTTCTGATGTGTAATTCTTTCCACAAGCTGGGGTCTCATGTTTTTCCTAACCAATTGAAACATGTCAGTATAGAAATAGTACAGTAAAAACCCAAGCTAAACTTTAGGCCGGTAGGCATTACTTCAGTACAATGCACATTATTTTCCAATAGTGAGACTATATACTCTCACCATAGCATTTTCAACCCCCTCCAAAGTTCAGTGAGCAGAAATTTAGGAAGACTAGAAGTGGGGAATGGGTACAGTCATGACAAAACCCAGCCAGGTGACTAAGTGGGTAAAGGTGCCTGCCTGCGTTTCACATGGTGAGGGAATTAAGTTGTCCTTTGACTTCCACATGTGTCTGCGTGAATGTGTGAATGGTTAAGAGCACTGACTGTTCTTGCAGAGGACCGGGTTTAATTCCCAGCACCCACATGGCGGCTATCAGTCATCCATAACTTCAGTTCTAGGGGAATCCAATGCCCTATTCTGACTTCCTCAGCATCGCATGACATGGTACATTTACATAATGCAGATGACACACTCACACAAACAAAAATAAAAAGTAATAAATAAAATTTTTAAAAAAGGAAACTATTACTTAACTCAAAGATATAGTCTTAAGAATTTTATAGTTTTAGCTCTTATATGACCACAAAGATCTTATATTGACAGACTTCAGAGGATCCTGTGAGCTGTTTGCTAAGGGTGGGAGGTAATGGTGGCGCTCTTGTGCTGGGACTTCTTTTCTCCCCCTCCTTGACAAGTCAGACAAAGGGCCTTGGCCCTGGGAAGCACTTGTCCTTGGAGATACTAGTTATGTGGTTTCCATAGTTTATTGTCTCTCCCCCCTTTTTTTTTGAAGGTAACAAATGAAGAGGACTTTATTAGGAAATTGGACTGTAAACCTGATCAGCACCTGAAGGTGGTTTCCATTTTTGGAAATACTGGTGATGGAAAGTCTCATACCCTCAACCACACTTTCTTCTATGGTCGGGAAGTCTTCAAAACGTCCCCTGCTCAGGAGTCCTGCACAGTAGGAGTGTGGGCAGCCTATGACCCAGTCCACAAAGTAGCAGTGATAGACACAGAAGGACTCTTGGGGGCTACCGTGAATCTAAGCCAGAGAACACGGCTGCTGCTAAAGGTCCTGGCCATCTCAGACCTGGTCATCTATCGAACTCATGCAGACCGGCTGCATAATGACCTCTTCAAATTCCTTGGGGATGCCTCGGAAGCTTATCTGAAGCACTTTACCAAGGAGCTCAAGGCTACCACTGCTCGCTGTGGCCTGGATGTCCCCTTATCCACCCTGGGCCCTGCAGTTATTATTTTCCATGAGACTGTGCACACTCAACTACTGGGCTCTGGTGAGTAGATGGGTGCTGTGTCACAGATTGACCTGGGTACAAGGAAGTGTCCTCTCATGTGCTGTGTCACAGTGACCTTTCTGGGTGGCCTCTGGAATGTTGCTGGTGGTGGAATGGCCAGAAAAAATTTGCCTAGGCAAGATTAAGACATTGTTCCAAGATGGATAGAGTGATCAACTCTGGCAAGGATTGAGAATTGCTAGTGAATTTAGGTCCTTGGATATCTGGATAAGCCCTGTTTCCTGGAATAGTGAGAGTGAAAACTTGATTAGAGTGGGATCAAGAGAATAGAACCCGGCATAGTGGCATATGCCTGGAATCCCAGCATTCAGGAAGCTGAGGCAGGAGGATTGTGAATTTGAGACAAGTCTGGGCTATATAGTGAGAGCCTGTTACACTCATAAACAAAGCTGGGTTTGGTGTTGCATGCATGCCTATAATCCCAGTATTCAAGAGGCAGAGTTCAAGATCATCCTTAGCTGCATAATGAGTTTCAGCCAACCTAGGCTACATGAACCCTGCCTCAAACACACACACACACACACACACACACACACACACACGCGAGAGAGAGAGAGAGAATAAATGAATGAATATGAATATGAACATGAATGAAGGATGTAGGTTGTATCTTTCCAAGAGTTCCATGAAGAGAAGCAGACAGAACAATAAAGTGGTAGCTGGTGCTCGTGTGGAATTTCAAAGAACTTCCCTTTTTAATATTAAGACATTGGTATACTGATGAGAATGAGTCATTGGAGAGGGAGTAAGGCGTATGTGAGAAAGAGATGAGGTGCCTAGCATGCTTGAAGTTCTGGTTGAATTTCCAGTACTGCAAGAAAAAAAGGAAGGAGTGCTGAGTGTGTTGGTGAACACCTGTGATCCCAGCACTCAGGAGGTAGCATCAGGAGGATTGCTGTTAGTTTGAGGCCAACCTGGTGTACATAGTGAGATCCTGTCTCAAAACAAAAATGCAAAAGAAAAAGAGCAGGAACAGCTGGAGTGGTGCAAGGTGGAGGTTGGTTTTATGACCAGGACAGTTCATATCTATAGGAGAGAGCAGTGGTATGGACACTGATTACAAGTAAGCAGGTAGATGTGCTGTGTGTGTGCGTGTCATCATGCATGTGTGTTTTGTCTTACTGTTTCTGTTTTCTTAGAGAAATAGAGCAAGGTTATCATGGAAATGGGAGGCGCAGGTGCAGTGGTAGTGACTGGATGTAGTGGGGATAGTAGTCTAGTGCCTAAAACAATTACACCACTCATCTGTTCATTCAGTCAAGACAGTACTCTTGTCATGTGCTGGGCACTGAGGCAGAGAGCTAAAAACAACCACCATGCTTGAATAGCTCTCAATGTAATTGAGGAGACCATCTAGTGATCTCTTCTGCAGCACATGTGGACACTGGAGCTATGGGAATGCAGAGGAGGAACTGTACACCTCCTAGTGGGATCTAGGAAAGAGGAAGTCATGTCTTCATGCTGAGTCTTTACTAGGTAGAGGAGGGAAAGAAGCTCTTGTGGCTTCACTGAGCAGGTGTTGCTAAGGAAATTTCTGCTGGTTCTCCTGTAGCTTCCTAAACTCCAGCATCAATCCTTTGGATACATTCTCTACCTGCCATCCAGAGTTTGTTTTCTCTCTCTCTCTCTCTCTTTTTTTTTTTGGTCTTCTTGAGACAGGGTCTCCCTGTAATCCCAGCTGGCCTGGAACTCACTATGTAAACCAGGCCTGAACTCACAGAGGTCTGCCTGCCTCTGCCTCCTGAGTGCTGGGATTAAAGGTGTGTGCTACAACCAGGAGTCCAATGCCAGCCTCCACTTCATAGTGAGTTTGGAGGTTAGCCTAGGCTACCCGAGACCCCCAATCAAAAAACCAAAAAAGAGAGAAAAAAAAGTAATACAGTATCTGGGTAAGGGCACAGATGTCTATAATCCTGGCACTTAAGAGACTGAGGAAGGAGAATTTCAAGTTTGAGGTCAGCCTGAAGCATAGTGGGACTTTGTCTCAAAACCCAAAATAAAATAAGATGTAATCTAAACTCCTAAATGTTCTGTTCTCTAACCCTATCCATGTCTCTGACCACTGGTTTACCATTCTTTCCCCACCACATGTAGAAATGCATACTTGTATGCACAGACTCTCTCTCTCTCTCTCTCTCTCTCTCTCTCTTTCCCACTAGCTATACCACTTTTTCTGTGTTCCTGCTTTTTTTGCATACACCCTCTCTCTTTCTTCGAACCACTTTGCCCAGTTAGCTGTAGACTCAACTCTGACCCAGCCAGAGCCTTTCCTGACTCTCCTTCTAGCGAGGTCCTTCCTGTACCTGGAGCTCTCACCTTCTACCTGCACCTGTCTCACCTGAACTCTGTGTTTATTTGTTGTTGGTCTTTTCCATAAGAATGGAAAGAGCAGGAAGGCAGGAGCTCTGCCCACTTTATTCACTACTGCATCTTTTTTTTTTTTTTTTTTTTTTTTTTTTAAGACAGAGTCTCCCTGTAGTAACAGCTGGCCTGGAACTTGCTACGTAGACCAGGCTGGCCTCAGACTTACAAAGGTTCACCTGCCCCTGCCTCCCAAGTGCTGGGATTAAAGGTATGTGCCACCATGTCCAGCTTCTCACTACTGCATCTTAAAGAGCACAGATGAACGTTTGATACACAGATGTGTGTTGAGTGAATGAATGAAGAGTTGGCCCATGTGAAGCATAGGTAGTTTTCTTAGAGGGAGTGGTGGAAATACTTGGATCAGACCAAGGGTAGCCTTGGCTCAGTTTCTCTGAAGGATCTTGTGCCAAGAACCTCCCTCAGTAGCTTGTTGCAATATAAAGAGAGGGGCAATGCTTGGAGTTTGAGAGGTTTTTTAGGAGTTTTCCTGATACTCAGGTGGGAAGATATGGGCACTGGGCAGGGCAATAGCAATAAGAGGGTTGGGGACAGACTAGGCCACAAGGGAGGTTGTTTTGATGGACCTGGGAGCAGTTGATTGTGGTAGCCCCAGTGACTCATGACCTTGTAAAGTAGAGGAAAAGACTCAGTAACAATGACTATGAGCAAAGGTGAGGAGGTAAGAAAGGCTGACTCATGATCACTCGTGATTGTGCTTCTATGCCACTCTGGGTCTTTATAGCATTTGGGTGTAAGGTGTAATTGTCAGCTCAGGACTTTGAAATAACCAGGCCCTCAGAAGTCATAGTTTTGCTTTTTGCTGTTCTATGCTACGTGGGTTTGTTTGTTTTTGTTTTTAAATAATGGGACACTTCATGAATTTGCATGTCATCCTTGTGCGGGGGTGGGGGGGCTTGCTAATCGTCTCTGTATTGTTCCAATTTTAGCATATGTGCTATGCTATGTGTTTTTAAAAGAAATGTTAACTGGGGCTGGAGAGATGGCTCAGTAGTTAAGAATGCTGACTGTTCTTTCAGAAGACCCAGGTTGGAATTCCAGTACCCACATGGCAGCTAACAACTGTCTGATACTCCAGTTCCAGGGAATTTGACAATCTCTTCTGTCCATGGGTGCATTTATCTATATGCAGGCAATACATGCATACACATAAAATAAAAATAATAAAAAAAATTAAAAAAAGAAATGTTAACTCTATCTTTGTTATTCATTCCAGTCAGTTGTAGCCATATTTAACAGATGAGGAAAGTAGGAAAGTGAATTCAGCTGCTTGCATTCTGTTGCTGAGACGGTCCTAGCAAAATTGGGAGTTTGAATCACAGCAGCCTAACTCCTAAATCCAGAGGTTTTCCTGGAATAACAGTTTCCTGAAACCCTGAGAAGGAACTAGGGCCTTGGGGTGACGTGGTCCCCAAAAAGGGGCAAATTGATAATTACATTTTTCTTTGTTTTGTGGTGTTTCTGATTTTCTGTTGCTTTTCTGATATTTGCTTTTCTGGATAGAGGAGTGCTAGGTTGGAGTTTAATAGCAAAGTGAATTACACGTTGGGTATTCCTTACTCAAAATGCTTGGGGCCAGAGGTTTGACTTGAAGATTTTGACTTTAGGAATGTTTGCAAAAGCTTTATGAGAGCAGCATTCTGAATCTGAAATCTGAAATGCTCCAAAATCTGATGTTCAGAAAAGCTTAGAATTGGAGCATTTCTGATTTTGGATGTTCAGATTAGGGATGCTCAGCCTGGGTTTTTGTTATACAGAGGAACAGAAGAAAGTCATTAGGAGCAGGGATTGCACGTGCAGCCACAAGCATGCAGTAATGTTGGGAGGAAGGGAAGGGGATCAGGTTCCTGGGTGACTTAGGGAGAAGCCAATGACCAGCACTTTCCTCACCTTCTTTTAGAATCTCAGGATGAGCTGGGTGTAGGGAACAGGTGCAGAATTATGGCAACTGCTCTTTAATTTCTAGTCTTCCAAATTATCTTCAGTATTAGTGATTTCATTAAAATATTGAAGTTAAACCAAAAAATTCCTTCTAAACATTTCTTAACCTCTAAAATATACACTGGCTCCATCGGTCCTGCAGCTGGTGGACTAGTGAGCCCCTCCTTCCTGCATTGCCAGCTTGCTCACAGTGTCATCGTATAAGCTGGAATTCTTCAGGTGGAAAATTGTGAATGCTTACTAGTAGATGACTGGTTAAATATGCCTACAGGATGGAAGACTGTTAAAAAGAATAAGTTTTTCCTAGTGTTTATCATAACAAAGAGTAAATTAAGATAGATATAGTACATTATAGAACTAGTTGCATATGGATGTTGGTTGCATATGGATGCTGACTTGAAGGGTGAACCTTGATTGAAATGTGTATTTACTTTTGGGGAGTAGGAGGGCACTGAGGCCGTTTTTTTTCCTTTATGCTTTGACATGCCTACATTTTTCTTAGGATGAATCCTTTTTTTTATTTTAAACTCAGATTATTTTATTTTTAATTACATTTATTTATTTTGTGCATGTGTGCATGCTTGTGTAGCATGGCACATGTGTGGAGGTTAGAGGACAACTTGGGGGAATCTACTCTTCCTCCACAATGTGGGTCCAGGAGATCAAACTCAGGCTCTCAGGCTTGACAGCAAGTGTCTTTACCTGCCGAGCCTTCTTGCCAGCCCCATAATGAATCCTTTTGAAGGTTCTTCTTTGAAGCACAATGAACATACAGAAAAGTACATATCACATTCGGCATGTAGGGGATGCATTACATGCTTGTAATTGGTGCCAGCTCATGATATGCTTAATGTGTGTTCTCTCCTTGCTCCTTTCCAGGCATGGCCAGGCTAGTGCTGTAATTCTAGCAACATACTAGCTGTTCCTGTGTGTGTACTTTACATATGTGCAGTAGACTTTAATCTTGAGTTTTTCGGTGAAAGATAGGTGACTTGTTTTCAAAAAAGGCACTCAAGTCCATGTGCCTGTTTGTGCTTGTACAGATCACCCCTCAGAGGCACCAGAGAAGCTCATCCAGGACCGGTTCCGGAAATTGGGTCGCTTTCCTGAAGCTTTCAGTTCCATTCACTACAAAGGAACAAGGACTTACAACCCTCCCACAGACTTCTCTGGGCTTCGGCGTGCTTTGGAGCAACTTTTAGAGAACAACACCACTAGGTCTCCCCGGCATCCAGGGGTCATCTTCAAAGCCCTGAAGGTCAGTTGGCTCCTGCCACAGGTGCTTCTGATGGGGGTGCCTGTGGGCCGTGAGAACTCTCAGTCCTCCTGCATTCTTGGTACAGATGATTCGAAGCTTGGGTTGGAGAGAGTATAGGAAGAGGAAGTGCAAGTAGAGGTTGGGCCTGTCATATACCTTCATCTTTCTTGGAGCTCCAATGGGAATCTTGAGTTACAGTGAGGATGTAGCTCACTTAGTAGAGTGCTTGCCTAGAATGCACGTAGCCCTGGGTTGGATCCCCAATACTGCATGCCTTAATTCCAGCAGTGGGGAAGTGGAGGCAGGAACAGCAGAATTCAAGGTCATCCTCAGCTGCTATATATTATGTTTGAGGGTAGTCTGGTATGGATGAGACCCTACCTCAATGAACAAACAAAACCAATTGATAGAATCTAATTATGGAAAAACTTGGGTTTTTTTTGGCTTTTTGAGACATGGTCTCCCTGTAGTCCCAGCTGACCTGAACTCACTATGTAGACCAGGCTGACCTTGAACTCACAAAGATCCGCCTGCCTCTGCCTCCCAAGTGCTGGGACTAAAGGCATGTGCCACCACTCCTGGCCAACTTGGCTTTTTTTTTAAAAAAAAAATTATTTTTATTTTATGTTTATGTAAGCATGTATGTAAGTTGCACACGTGTCCAGTGTCCATGGAGGCCAGAAGAGGGCGACATATCCCATGGAACTGGAGTTATAAATGGCTGTTAGCTGCCATGTGGGTGCTGGGAACTGAGCCTGGGTCCTCTGCAAGAGCAACTGGTACTCTTAACGACTAAGCTGTCTCTCCAGTCCCCAAACTTGACTTTTTGAATAATGGGAAAAAGTATTTGTTTCTGGGTGGTTTGGCCCAGTCTTGGTGAGTTGGATTTGGAGTGAAGCACAGTTATGCTTTATGCTTTTCTCTATATTGACTGGCTTTTTTCCCCTCTTACCTAGCCTAGTCTGCTTTCTTTTGCTATAATAAAATAATTATAACAAAATTAATCTGCAGTAATGTCACATACATTATAATAAATGATATAAATTATAAAAATATAATAATATACCCAGGGCTGGGTAATTTGTAAAGAATGGAGGTTTATTTGAATTACAAGCATGGAGGCTGGAAAGTCTAAGAGCATTTTGCAACATCTGCCCATAGTCTGGTGAGGGAGCATCTTGCTGCGTCATAGCATGGTGGAGGGCATACAGTAAGATGGGACAAGTGTTCTGGGGAGTTTGCTTTATAACACAGCCATTTCCTGATAACTCATTAACCCATTCATCCAAGAATGACATCAACTCTGGCCCATTTTATTCCAGAGCTTAGAATAATAGGAAGGTTGCTCTCAGCAAATAGAATAATATTTTCTAGTGAGATACTTTTTCATGGAAGGTTCTGGAACCTTTTATCCTTTATTATTAAAAAGAAAAATTAGCCTGGTGTGGTGGTGCATGGCTGTAATCCCAGCACTCATAAGACCAGCCTAGTTGATATAGTGAGTTCCAGACCAGCTAGGGTTGTATAGTGAAATCCTGTCTCAAAATAAAATTAGGTTGGATGTGGTGGTACATGCCTTTAATCCCAGCACTCAGGAGGCAGAGGCAGGTGGATCTTTGTGAGTTCAAGGTCAGCTTAGTCTTCAAAGTGAGTTCCAGGACAGCTGGGGCTACAGGGAGACCCTGTCTCAAAAAGACAAAACAAATCCATCACCAGCAAAAAAAAACTCAAAAGGAAGATGAGCAGTTATTTTGGAGGCTATCTGTATGAGACGTCTTCCAGAGCAGATTCTGAAACTTTGGAAAAGAATTGGAAGGGGGGAAATTCCTGCTCTGGAATTTGATGTCATTCAGTGTGTCACTTAAAATCATGTCCTGTATCGTCTAAAATCCATTAGTGATATGGGGGGGCTCACCTGTTGACAAACTCATTGTGATGGCTAATCTTGACTGTCAGCTTGACATACCTAGGAAGAGGGAACCTCAATTGAGAGATTTCTTCCATTAGATTGGCCTGTAGGCATGTCTGTGGGACATTTTCTTTTTTTCTTTCTTTCTTTCTTTCTTTCTTTCTTTCTTTCTTTCTTTCTTTCTTTCTTTCTTTCTTTCTTTCTTTTTTTTTCGCTCTCTCTTTCTCACTTGTTCTCTCATTTATTTTTACTGTACATGTATGTTTTTGTTTTTAATATTTATTATTTTTATTTTGTGTGTATGAGTTTATTGCCTGCTTGTGTGTAAGTGCGCCCGTGTTGTGCACCTGGAACTGCAATTAAGGACGGTTGTTAGCTGCCATGTCGGCTCTGGGAATCAAACCTGAATCCTCTGCGAGAGCAGTTAGTGTTCCTAACCACTAAGCCATCTCTCTAGTTCCTCATTTTTTTTTTTTTTTTTTTTGATACAGGGTCTCCTAGCTGACCTGAACTCACTATGTAGACCAGGCTGGCCTTGAACTCACAGAGATCCACCTGCCCCTGCCTCCCAAGGGCTGGGACTAAAAATTATTTGTGTGTGTGTGTGTGTGTGTGTGTGTGTGTGTGTGTGTAGGGTATCTGTATCCGTCTGTGCATCTGTGGGAGCAGAAGAGGGTATTGGATCCCCTGAAGTTGGAATTACAGGAAATTGTTAGCCACCTGACTTGGTTACTGGAAATTGAACTCGGGTCTTCTGGAAGAGCAATAAATGCTCTTAACCAATCTCCCTAGTCCTTGGGGACATTTTCTTGCTAATTGATGTGGGTGGTACCATTCCTAGGCATATGATCCTGGGCTGTTCAAGAAAGGTAGCTGAACAAACCAGGGGAACCATTCAGCAAGCAGTGGTCATCCATGGCTTCTGTGCTAGTTCTTGCTTGAATTCTTGCCTTGACTTTCCTGGATGATGGAGTATAACCTGTAAGCTAAAATTAGCCCACTTTTCTCTAAGTTGCTTTTGGTCATTGATGTTTATCACAGCAACAGAAAAGCAAACTAGGGCACCCATCTTTAAGAAGTGTTACCATTTTCCTTTAAAGCCAGGCTTTTTTTTTTTTCTTTCTTGTGTATCCTGGCAGTAGGATCTATGTGTTGTCTTGATAGCACAGTGAAGTCCCATTTTCCCTCTGATGTTTCTGATTGAGGGTGGTACTGGCTGCTTTCCAACAGTTTGCTGCGGGGCAGAGATTTCTAGCATTTCAACTGTAATAGGTGCTATGTAACCTATCAGGTGCATTCTTCTGTTGTCTGTTTTGTTGTTTTTTTTTTAAAGATTGATTTTTCACTTGAAGGTATGTGTGTGGAGTTATATGTACTTGATTGCAGGAGCCCCTGAGGACCAGGAGAGGGCATTGAATCCCCTGGAACTGGAGTTAACAGGCAGCTGTGAGCCACCTGATGTGGGTGCTGGGACCTAACTCTGGTCCTCTACAACAGCAGTGTGTGCTCTTAACTGCTGAGCCATCTTTCCAGTCTGCCCTTCTGTTTTTCTCTGAGACAGGGACTCATGGAGCCCAGAATGGGCCCAAATTTGCTATATGCTGAGTCTGACCTGGAACTCCTGATCCTTTTACCTTCTAAGTGCTAGGATTATAGGTTTGTGTCATCACCCCTTGCTTTGTTGCCCATTTATAAATAGCATCATGGGCTTTCCCTGGGTGGAAATCTCTGCCCTTTGTGTTGTCACCTATTTCCTACAGTGGCTCACTATTGCATTGACCAGCCATCAATAAGCAGTAAGTTGCTTCAACAATGGAAGTAGGAATAATAAAATAGACATTATGACTTAGGATATTGCAAATGATTGAAAATCACCAATTAAGAATTGGTTAGGGGTCCTGGGTTCAAGCCCCAGTGGAACCACTGGGTTATTGCTTTGCTGGGCGTGGCACACCTTTAATCCCAGCACTTGGGAGGCAGAGGCAGGCAGATCTCTGAGAGTTCAAGGCCAGCCTGGTCTACATAGTAAGTTCCAGGATAGCTGGGGCTACAGGGAGACTCTGTCTCAAAAAGACCAAACCTTGAGTTATTTGTTGCTACTCAGGATCTTGGCATGCTACATAAGTATTCTACCACTAAGCTACAGCTCAGCCTTTAATGGCAAGGTCTTGATGTGCAGACCAAACTTATCCTCAAACTTGCAAGTCTCCAACTGCAACCTCCTACATATTAGGATGCTGGGGTCACAGGTATGTGCCACCAAGCTCTACTGTGTGAATCTCTCGAGCAAATTAATTGAACTCAAGGAAAGGGTCATAGTTATCCTGACCCAGAACCTGTCCATTAGAGGCACAGATAAAGCTGGGTGTGGTGGCACATGCTTGTAATTCCAGCTGTGGCTGAAGCAGGAGGATCTTGAGTTCAAGGCCAGCCTGGGTTGTATATTGAGTTCTAAGCCATTCTGAGCTTTGTAGTAAAACCATATCTTAAAAAAACCAAAACAACCAGGGCTGGAAAGATAACTCAACAGTTAAGAGTGCTGGCTGCTCTTGTAAAGGACCTGGCACCCACATGGCAGCTAATATCATTTGTAACTCCAGTTCCAGAGGAATCTGATGCCCTCTTCTGACCTCTGTGGGCATTTCATGACATAGGTACACTTACATATATGCAGGCAATACACTCATACACAAAAAAATAAAAATTTTAAAACAAAACACCCTCCCCCCAAACAAAAACTAACTAACCAAACAGAATTGTTTAGGAGTCTTGATGAAAATTTGGTATCTGATCTCACATGCATTAGTCAAAGCATTCCCTGGATCTACTGAAGGCAGGAAAAAATTTCCCAAGAGAAATTTAAAAGTTGTTGATACCATGAAAATTCTAGGGCTGGCCAGATAGCTCAGCAGGTAAAGGTGCTTGCTGCCCAGAATTATGACCAGAGTTCCATTCCTGGGACCTGCATGGTAGGAGAGAATCAACTCCCACAGATTGTCCTCTGACCTCCACAGATATACACAGTAAATAATAAATGTAAAAAAAAAAATCTAGTTTTAGGATGTTTGTTCATTGAGCAGTCAGTGTAAATTCACGTCCTTTTGGGCTAGATTGGGATTATGTGTGAGCATAGAAAATGTAGATGCAGCAAGAGAGGCTGGAAGTGAAAAGAAGGACCACACATAAGCCCTCCCTTGGGACTAGCCATTGCTAACATGGCATTTCCTTCGTTTTTTCTTTTTAGATTTGCCATGCTGGGGATTGCTGGGCAAGTGTCTGCCACTAAGCTGCCCTCTCAGCCCACAGTTAACATTTTTGTGTATTAAGATGTCGGATATGGTGGTGCACACCTTTAATCCCAGTGTTCTGGAGGCAGAGGCAGGTGAATCTCTGTGAGTTCAAGGCCAGCCTGGTCTACATAGTTCCAGGCCAGCTGGGACTACAGGGAGACCCTGTCTCAAAAAGACCAAAAAAAAAAGAGAGAGAAAAGTCTGCTGTGGGGGTGGAGGTAATGGTGGTGAGATGACTCAGTGGGAAGGGTACTTGCTGCCAAGCCTGTTGACCAGAAATTGATTCCCTGGGATCTGTATGGTGGAAGGTGTGTGCACCCCCCATATACATACATTCATATAATGTAATTAAACATTTTTTCGGGCTGGAGAGATGGCTCAGTGGTTAAGAGCACTGGCTGCTCTTGCAAGGGACTCGGGTTTGGTTTTCAGCATCCACATGGCAGCTTACAACTGTTCATAACTCCAGTTCCAGGGAATCCAACGTTCTCTCCTGATCTCCACTGGTATTTCATGACACGGGTGCACTTACATACATACAGGCAATACACTCATACACATAAAAAAAATTTAAAAAATTTCTAAAGGCCCTTGAGAATCTTTACTTTTGTGGCTCATAGTTCTCTTGCAGTGTATGCTGTGACCTGTTACATAGCTTTGCGGAAAATACAGTTTCCTCACTACTTAAAATTTTTATTTAAAAAAGTTAACTGGGTGTGGTAGCACATGCCTATATTCTCAGCCCTCTCAGGCAGGAGGGGCATTACAAATTCAAGACCAGTTTGGTCTATGTAGTGAATTTCAGGGAAGACTAGGCTACAGAATGAGACAATGTCTCTATAAACTTTTAAAAAAAAAATCACCAAACAGAAATTATGTTTTTTGCATATTACTTAAGGTTTGGGATTTGAATATGGTGATGATGCATGCCTGTAATCACAGCACTTGGGAAGTGGAGGCAGGAAGACCAGGAGTTCAAAACTAGTCTCAGCTACATAGGCAGCTTGAGGGCAGCCTGGGCTGCATGTGACCCTATCTCAAAAAAATTAAAACAGGGACTAGAGAGATGGCTTAGTGGTTAAGAACACTGGTTGTTCTTACAGAAGACCCAGGTTTGAATCCCAGCACCCACATGGCAGCTAACAACTGTCCATAACTCCAGTTCCAGGGGCTCGGACAGCCTCTTCTGTCCTCCACAGGCATTGTATAACATGGGTGCACTTACCTACATGCAAGCAATACACACATACACATATAAAAATAATTATGGAGGCTGGGCATGGCATGGTGGCGCATGCCTTTAATCCTAGCACTCAGGAGGCAGAGGCAGGCAGATCTCTGTGAGTTCAAGGCCAGCCTGGTTCTAAAGTGAGTTCCCGGCCAGCTGGGGCTACAGGGAGACCCTGTCTCAAAAAAAAAAAAAACCAAAAAAAAAATTATGGAGGAAAAAAAATTAAAACAGGCCGGGTGTGGTGGAGCACACCTTTAATCCCAGCACTTGGGAGGCAGAGGCAGGCAGATTTCTGTGAGTTCAAGGCCAGCCTGGTCTAAAGTGAGTTCCAGGCCAGCTGGGGCTACAGGGAGAATCCATCTCAAAAAGACAAAAAAAAAAAAAAAAAAAAATTAAAAAAGAACTAAAAAAAAAAAATTGGGCTCTGGAATCAGATTGATATGTTGGAATCTGAGCCCTGCTACTAACCAGTTGCTTGATCTTCAGAAATTAGTTCATTAATTCCTTCAGTCATTCAGCAAATCAATAAGTGCACTTATGTGTCAGTAGGGTTTAAATCATTGAGAATACTGTGGTAAATAAAATAGACAAAAATTTCTCCCTTTGTAGTATTACTTCAAACCTTATCTATAAAAGGGGTAGTTGAAAGCTGGACACAGTTACATATGCCTGAAATCCCACTGCTGTGAGGTAGGAGGATTGTGGGTTTGAGGCTAGCCTGGGCTGCATACCAAGTTTTAGACCAGCCTCTGGGCTACATAGAAACTTCCCTCTCCCTTAAACATGGGATGTATTACCTAATAGAAGGCTCCTAATACCTGAGGTAGGGATTAAATGAAAGCATATTTAAAGTACCAGAACCAGGCATGGCTGTTCATGTCTATAATTCAGTACTTAGGAAGCATGAGGATTATGGTAAATTTGAGACCAGCCTGGACTACAGTGAGACCCCGTCTCAACTCCCTTCTTTCCCCTGAAAGAAACAAAGTATTTGTTATATAGTAAATGTTCAATGAATATTAACTATCTGGAGGGGTTAATAAAAATAACTATGAAAAATTCTCTGTGAATGATTCATGAAGTACGTCTAATTAAAATTTGAGACTAATGTGTACTTGGATGTATGAGCAGCATGTCCTTGTTAGGGCCCTAAGGCCATCATTGGAAGACTAGTCTTAAGCAATTTAAATATCTCAAAAGAGGCTGAATCCATGCTATGATGTATATACAGGGTTTATATCTTGGTCACCATGGTAAGTTGAATAGCGCAGGGACAGGATTATAGCAGTTTCTAGTTCTTCCTGAAACCCAGCCTAGTGTTTGAGATCGTCAGACATGTAAAAAACTCAGTGATTTTTCCCTAGGGAGTTTTGGCTGTCCTATCCAAGGCGGGTTGTTAGGCACTTGTGAGGAAAACAGTTTAATTGTATTTTATTTTATTTTATTATTATTATTATTTTTTTTTTGGTCTTTTGGAGTCAGAGTCTCCCTGTAGTCCCAACTGGCCTGGAACTCACTACGTAGACCAGGCTGGCCTTGAACTCACAGGAATCTGCCTGCCTCTACCTGGGATTAAAGGTATGTGCTAGGATTTAAGACCTGTGATGACATGCCCAGCTTAATTGTATTCTTTAAATACAGTGATAAGCATGAAGTCCTGTGAGATTAAATGAGCCTGGTCAACTGAAATTGCAATGAGGTCCGGCAAGGACAAAGTGTTCTGGATGTTTTCTGTCATCTCAGGTAGATTCTGGGTTGTACTAAAGGGAATGACTCCTGTCCATGGGAAGAAAGGCTCTGCTGAGGCGCTCAGGGAATTGTAAATATTCATAAGTTCTTTTTAGGATAAGAGTGTTGGAGTGGGTATAGCCAGATGATTGATCAATGCCTGAACAATTTGTTTGGCTTCCTGTTTCTCTCATATTTCTTTCTCTCTTTGATATTTTTTTCTTTTTTTTTTTTAAAATTTAATATTTTTATTCTATGTGTATGAGTGTTATGCCTGCATGTGTTGTGCAATGCTCGAGGGGAACAGAAGAGGCTATTGGATCCCCTGGAACTGGAGTTATGGACAGTTGTTAGCTGCCATGTGGGCTGGGATTCAAACCTGGGTCTTCTGCAAGAACAGTCAGTGTTCTTAACCAGTGGGCCATCTCTCCAGCTCTGATATTTTTCTTCTTATAGTCAGGGTCTCGGGTAGCCCAGGCTGGCCTCAAACTCACTGTGTAACTGAGGATGGCCTTGACTCCTGGTTCTCCTGCTTCTAATTCCCAAGTGCTAGGATTGTAGGTTTGTGCCATTATGCCTGGCTTCCTCCTTGATGACATTTGCTTCTTGCAGTTCCCCTCAGTAATTCACTTCATAAATACCTGAGAAGGCTAGGGATCTGTTTTGATATGATTTATATAATTCTTTGCTACTCTAAATTTAAAAAAGAAAATTGGGGCCTGGCCAACTGAAGCCAGGAGAATTGTGAGTTTAGGGAAAGCCTGGGCTACATAGTGAGACAGTTTCAGAGGAGAAAGGGAGTGTTTTGAATCTGTGCTTCAGACCTTCTCTGAAACTATGTTCCCAGGATTCTTTCCTTGGGTTCTGTTAACTTGCAATAGTGGTCCACAGAACTCCAGGAAACTTATTTACTAGTTTATTATGAAGGATGCTATGAAGGATATAGAAGATGAAGTGCATAGGGTGAGATATGGGAGAAAGGGGAAGGAACTTCTCTGGGCACATCAACCTCCAGGAGCCTCCACATGCTCAGCTCTGTAGAACCTCAGTGGCTTTTGGCTTTTTATGGTGACTTCTTCCTGTCATAGACATGATTGAAGGCTGGGCAACTATATTGAAGTGTGACTAGACAGAGAGGGCTCAGTGTAATGCTAATGTAATGGACTGTGAGAAACTCTGCAAAGCCTGGCTGTTCATCCAGATTCTTCATGGCCTCTGTACACACGTGCTTTCTCTAGAGTATGGACAGGACCTCTCTGGAATGAGGAGGGAATTATATTATCAAGCACAGGTAAGTCAGAGAATTTCCTTATGGCTGGCTCTGAGACAGGAAGGCAAATATAGGGGGAATAGAATTTCTATGACTGATTTTGGGCAAGAGAAATGCTAGTTTTTCTTTTTGTTTTCTTAGGACAGAGTCTTGTAACCCAGGCTGGTTTTTAACCTATGATCCTCCTGCATCTGCATCCTGGATGCTGGGATTACTAGCATGTGCCCACTTTCAACATGAGAAATTCTAAGTTTCTCCTCCTCCTCCCTTTTTACCCCATAGAACTCACTGTATAAGACCAAGCTGCCCTTGATCTCAGAGATCTACCTGCCTCTGCTTCCTAAATGCTGGGATTAAAGGTGTGTGCCACCATATCCAGCAGGTGGTGGCTGGAGTGGTGGTGCATGTCTTTAATACCAGTACTCAGGAGGCAGAGGCAGTAGGATCTCTTGAGTTTGAGGCCAGGCTGATTTTATACAGTGAGTTCCAGGCCATCCTGGTCTGCATTATGAAACCCTGTCTTCAAAAAATTTTTTTCATTTAGTCTTTGACACTTCACATGTACATAAAATGTGTTCAGAGCATATTTATCCCATTATCCTCTTACCCTTCCCCCACTCCCACTGAACCCCTGTGCTGGATAGCTTTAGTGTCAACTTGACACACCTGGGTTGAGGGAGCCTCAATCGGGGAATTGCCTCTATTGGACTGGCCTGTGGCCATGTCTGAGGGCATCTTCTTGATGAGTGATGTGGGAGGGCCCAGCCCACTGTGGGTGGTGCCACCCCTGGGCAGGTGGGCCTGTGTTGCATAAGAAAGCAGGCTGAGTAGGGGCCAGGGGAGCAAGCCTGTAAGCAGCATTCCTCCATGGCTTGTGCTCCAGCTCCTGCCTCCAAGTTCCTGCCCTGAGTTCCTACCTTGGGCTCCCTGATGAACTGCGTGCAACCTGGGAGATGTAAGACAAATAAACCCTTTCCTCCCCAAGTTGGTACTGGTCAGAGTGTTTTGTCACAGCAATGAAGAAACAAACTAAGACAACCCCTTATTAACAAGTTCTCCATCCTGCTTTCATGTCTCTCTTTTGTGACTGAATTTAAAGTTACTTACATGAACATGGGTAGAAAGGAAAATTCTAAGTTTTTCTTTCTCTTTGGGAGAGAGTTATATGCCAGGAATCAAAAAACCATATCATAACACCACAGTACTAGTGTACATCTAGTTTTTTCCTCATTTATTTATACATCCTGGTGATCTTTTTATATTAGTAAATAATATATGCCTTATCCTTTTCATTGCTATTAGTATCTTGTGACAAAGTAATTCATATGAGGTATGGTGGTGCTTGTCTATAAAAACTAGCACTTAGGAGACCAGGGTGGGAACAGTACCAGTTTCAGGCTAGCATGGACCCCATGGCAAGACCTTTCTCAATCCCTGACTGACACAGCACTGTGTTACTGAAATATCCTTTAGTTCATGTTCATTACTGAGTGGGAAGGGTGATTTTGGAAACATGATTAACAAGATGGAATGAAGCTTGGGAAGGTTGTGTTGCGTATTTGGAGTTGTTGGGGTGATGCGATGTCTGTGGCCACTAGTGGCTTGTCCATACGTGCCTGGGAATGGTTATGCTTGCTGACAGGATCATGTGCCCTATCATCTGGACACATTGTGGTCTCTAGGCCCCAATACCGTTTTTCTAACTGGGATATTTCCCACTCCTTTACTTATGATCCACAGTAGCACCAGCCTAGATACCCACAAAACACAACTTCCCTGAACATGTAAATCTGGAAATAGATACCCAAATCCCAACTGAATAGGGGAATCAATATTGAACCAAAAAGGGAATTGAATACTGAATTAATGTTGGCTTTCTGTACTTACGGTTCTGAATAACTGGGAGACACATTTTCAAGTTGAAGTCATGTAGGTTTCATGTGATACCTTCTTTAGCCTCCAATTGCTAAGCGTAGAAACACAGACTTTCCAATTCCATCACATTAGGAAGCATCTATTAAATATTCATACAGTTACTATGTGTGAGGGTGGCGACAGTGATCACACAGTGTCTGCTTGGAATCAGGAATTCCACTGCTAGCTCTTGGTAACCGGGGCTAACCTTAAAGGTACAATGGAAAGAGCCCTACTGTTGCCAAGGCAACTAAAGTTCAAGATCATCTGGTTTCCGGGCAACCAGGTCTTCCGACTTGCCTCAAATACTTCCACAGGCACTGTCAGGAGAAGCCTTTCCCTTCTAGCTTTGAGACCTCAGGAGGAGGAGAGACCAAGACATCACAGAATGATGTGAGGTTTGGAATTTTTTCTCCAGGCCTGGGTTTGAAAATTATGAACTCACCAAGCCAATGGACCAGGTAGTAGGCTATATCTATACTAGAAAAGAAAGATTATAGTGAAAGGAAGACAGTTTCTCCCTCTCCCTGTGTCTAAAGTAAGCTAACATTGAATTTTTAAAGCAGTTATTGTTATATTCCCATACTCTGGATTCTTCTAATGCCTTCTGAAGCTTGTCAAGGCTGATGCGTTATCTTTAGCTTGTGACTTGTGAGAGTAGTAGCATGCTTATTCTTACTCAGCCTGTGAGAGGATGGGTGGCCAGTATCTGAAGGGATTGACCTGGTTTGTCAAGAGTTCTTTTCTGATGTCATAAGTGGTTCCTGTTGCCTTTGACAATATAAGCCAGGGCAGAGAATGATGGCATTTTTAAGGGCATAAGAACCATGGGAAATTAAGCTGCAACTTGTTTCAGGAAAAGCTGGGAGATACTTTAAGATGCCCCATTTCTTTCTCTCTTTTTGTTTTTTGAGATAGGTATCACTATGTAGCACTGGCTGGCCTGGAATTTGCTGTGTAGACTAGGCTGGCTAAAGTTTGAAGTCACAGAAATCCTCCTGCCTCTGCCTCCTGAGTGCTGGGATTAAAGACATGTGCCACCACACTGGGCAAATGCCCCCATTTCTCTGAAGGTTAGGGCAAAGCCAGGGTCTGGTTTTGAGGAGGGCAGGGGTTGGTTTATGAGTAGGGGTTTGGTTCTGGGCACTTTGTCCCAAAAGATCTGGTTGAGTGCCTTTGAAGACCCATACTAGGATTTGGAGGAGGCTACACAGGAAATTTTCTAGATTTCCTAGATCACAGGAAATTGTGATCTAGCCTTGGAGGTAAAATTGAAATACCTATCTTTATACATCCGCCTGCTTAGTACCTGGTTTAGGTGTCTAGTGCAGTAGTGCTTCAGAAATGGCTGAAGATGTAGTCTTGAGTTGGTTGAAAAAGTTGCTGTGGAAGAGATCACAAAATTCCCTGAAGGATGTGTCACATTTACAGAGGACAGAGAAAAGTGTCCAGGCTAACATATGCCCTATTTTTTGTTTGTTCTCATTATAATTCTTCATGCTTCATTCATCTTTGCTTTCAAGTCTTTGTGCTTTTGCCAAGTTGTTTTTTTACAAAACCATCCCTAAGGAGGGTAGAGCTGATATTATTTGTGGGGTCTTTGTTAGTCTAAATCAAGGATTGCTACTTGGTTGCCATCCCTTACAGATGTGTTTTGTGGGCCTGCCTGGTGTCTCTACAGAACCTGAATTTGAATGTCCTCCTGAGTTCCTGCTGCACTGGTTTTAAATTGATCTCATTCAACACTGGCACCATATGCCTTTAGAGACCCTTGAATTTGCAACTCTGGTTGTTATGACTTTATTGAAAAGAGAAACATTCTAGTTTTTTGAAGTGCTGGAGTTAGAATTTATTTAGGTCCTAATACATGCTAAGCAAGTGCTGTACCATTACTCTACACCCGTCCCGTGCTATCGTCTCGCCAGCAAGAACGACGCGGCACACTCAGGATCCTTCTGCAGAAAAGCTTTAATGCATCTTGAGAGGGAGAGCATAAGCTTACAGGGCGAAGACCCCGAATGTCGGAAACCCAGCCCTTATATAGGTTAGTAAGCCCGTCTTGGACGTGGCAACTCTTGATTGGTCACAAACTCATCAGCCCATATCACGCCACAAGGTAGGCAGAGACTAGAAGGTGGAAAATTACTTCGGGCATGCGTACTGACTTATTTACTGCTCAGCATGAACCGGATGTGAGCGCCATCTTGTAATGGCGTCTGCAGGGACGGCAGGCAGCTCCCCACAGTTATTGCCAGCTACTGCCACTCCTCCATTCTTGTGGGTGCCGCTCCTTTGTTCTCATGGGGGTCAAGGCTGCTCCTCCACTCACCCTGGGCTGAGGCCACTCTTCTGCTCACCTGGTGCTGAGGCAGCTCTTCTGCTTGCCCTGTTCTGCCTCCTGTCGTGGCCTCTTCTGCCCAGTTCCAGAGTGCAGGGCTGGTGAGAAGACTATGTCAGCGGAACACCATTCAGACACAGGAGACCAGGTTCAGTGACACAGGTTTGCTTTATTGCAGGAAGGCACAAGCTTATATAGGGGTAGTGGTCCAATCACAGCA
>NW_008352654.1:2856528-2904468 GCF_000622305.1 Nannospalax galili
TTTCCTTATTTGGGGCCCGTTTCTTTTTTCGTGCACCTAACCTCTCACTGCGTTCAGTTTCTGACATGCTATCCTGGACTTCCTCAAGAACATTTCGACTTTCCGCCACAACGGCCTGGCATGTTTTATACAACAAAACTATAAGTGCTCCCAGAATGATAACCAAGGCCTCAAAGCTACCTTTCCAAAGCGGAAACAGGTTCAAGCCAAAGTCCAGAAAAAACATACCTCTCTGAACGTCCTTACCTGCAGTTCTGAATCCTCCTTGAACTCAAGGGGTCTCCGATGGTGCTGACGATGGTTTGGTTGAATTCCCGGGTCTCAGCACCAGTTGTCCTGCGCTATCGTCTCGCCAGCAAGAACGACGCGGCACACTCAGGATCCTTCTGCAGAAAAGCTTTAATGCATCTTGAGAGGGAGAGCATAAGCTTACAGGGCGAAGACCCCGAATGTCGGAAACCCAGCCCTTATATAGGTTAGTAAGCCCGTCTTGGACGTGGCAACTCTTGATTGGTCGCAAACTCATCAGCCCATATCACGCCACGAGGTAGGCAGAGATTAGAAGGTGGAAAATTACTTCGGGCATGCGTACTGACTTATTTACTGCTCAGCATGAACCGGATGTGAGCGCCATCTTGTAATGGCGTCTGCAGGGATGGCAGGCGGCTCCCCACACACCCCTATCCCAGGAAAGGAGTAAATAAGCTCTCATACTGGAAAGGTGGCCTAGCAGTTAAGAGCACCGACTGCTCTTGCAGAGGACCCAGGTTCAATTCCCAGCATCTATATGGTAGTTAACAACCGTCTGTAACTCCAGTTCCAGGGCATCCAACACCCTCTTTCTGAGCTCTGTGTGCATTGCACGACATGGGTACACTTATATACATGCAGGCAATGCACTCATACACATAAAAAATAAAAATGAGTATTTTCTTTTTTCTTTTTTTGATACAGGGTCTCCCTGTAGCCCCAGCTGGCCTGGACCTTGCTATGTAGATCATGCTGACCTTGAACTCATAGAGATCTGCCTGCCTCTGCCTCCCGAGTGCTAGGATTGTAGGATTAAAGGCATGTGTCACCATGCCCAGCTAATAATAAATATTCTTAAAAATCTCTCATTCAAGGGGCTGGAGAGATGGCTCAGCGGTTAAGAGCACTGGCTGCTCTTGCAGAGGACCCCGGTTCGATTCCCAGCACCCACATGGCAGCTACAAATTGTCCTTAACCCCAGTTCCAGGGGAATCTGAAGCCCTCTTCTGACCTCCGCGGCATTGTATGACATGGGTGCACTCATATACATCCAGGCAATATACTCATGCACATTAAAAAAGTAAAAGATAAAAAAATAAATAAAATAGTTAAAAAAAATCTCTTGGGGCTGGAGGGATGGCTTAGCGGTTAAGAACACTGGTTGTTTTTGCAGAAGACCTGGGTTCGAATCCCAGCACCCACATGGCAGCTAACAACTATCCATAACTCCAGTCCCAGGGGATCCGACAGCTTCTTCTGTCCTCCAAGGGCATTGCACTTACCTACATGCAGGAACTACACACATATACATTAAAAAAAAAAAAAAAATCTCTCATTGAGACTCTTAAAGAACTTAAATTTAAGACCTAACCCGGAGGCAGGTATAATGGTGCACACCTGTAATCCTAGCACTAGGCAGGTAGAGGCAGGGGTATTAGGAGTTCAAGGCCAGCCTTAGCTATACAGTTTGAGGCCAGCCTGGACTATCAGGCTGGCTATCCCTGATAACCAAGTGGCACACAGCTCCTTTTTTCCAGATGAGTACTTCACCTGCTCCTCCCTGTCTCAAAAATATCACCGCCACCAAGAAAAACTCCACTTAATCATCCTTATATTGTATTTCTCAAAATTTATTCTGCTTCTTCATTAGAGGAATAACAGCTCTTCCGGTTTAGGCTACTTTCCCTTCTCTTCCCTGGGTAGCGTCTGGCTGCCTCAGAGCAGCTGGAAACAATGTATTGAATGACTTAAAACCCAGGAAGCCCATTTGTATAATTAGCCTGAAGAATACTTCAGATGCAAAGTAATGAGTGGAATCAGGGGATTTGAAATGGAAGCTTCCTTTCCATAGGAACTTTTCCTTTTGCTTCTCAAGTACTTGATCTTTCATTTTGGTTTTGCTTTGGCTGTTTGGCGACTTGTACATTAATAGAGTGATAAATGACTGTGAAACACCATAGTCATTCTTACCTACTTTTTTGACAGATGACATTTTTTTCTATGTTGAGATAGTTCTGTGGCCTGGTGAACTCCATGGGGTGCCTGTGGTTGGAACTGGGATGGAAGCCCAGGACACTCTCAGTGGATTTCTTGGCTCCTGCCCTTCAGTCTGTTATGATTCCACTTTCACAAAGATGAAATAGGCGTTTGTCAATATTTGTGCTGGTTTTCAATAAAATGCTGTATGTGTGAGATGTTTATAGTTTTCCAGGGCAATTAAGAGAAAACTATACCTTTGTTTACCTCTGATCTTTTAGGGCAATGGGCTGGATCTCCAGCTTTACTGTGGTGAGGACTGGTGAAGTTGGGACAGGGTCAAGAGTAATAAACATCAGTTATTGGGTTCCCTTTTCCGCTGTGGTACTTGTGAGAAATCTGCTAGCAGTGAGGCAGATGAACCTAGAAAGGCAAGGTGAGAGAAGGGCCAAAGCCCAGGCTGTCTGCTGAGGACCTTCATGTATCACCTTCCCTCCTTGGCAGGCACTGAGCGACCGCTTCAGTGGCGATATCCCTGATGACCAAATGGCGCACAGCTCCTTTTTTCCAGATGAGTACTTCACCTGCTCCTCCCTGTGCCTCAGCTGTGGGTAAGTGGTCTCCCACCAGAACTAAAGGCAAAGACTTGGTGTGTCCCAATCACCTGAGGGCTGGTTAAATTATACACTCTGATTAAATACATGGTCATTGACTGGGTTGATGAGATGGCTCAGCAGGTAAAGGTGGCTGTTGCTAAGCCTGATGACAGGAGTTCAATCCCTGGAACCCATTTGATAGAGAGATAAAGAGAACTGACTCCTGCAAGATGTCCTCTGACCTCCATTTGTGGGGTTCATGCACAGACACACACACACACACACACACACACACACACACTAAATCAATCAATCAGTCAATCAATCAATCAGTAAATAAATATTAAAAAAAATAAGTGTTCAGAGGTTAAGGCCTGAGGTAGGGTATTTCTGACAAGTTCCCAGGTGATCTTGGTGGTCTGTACTTTGGGGGACTATGAGGCAGTAAGGGCTTCAAGAGTACGTGTTTGGAGCCAGGTGTGGTGGCACATGCCTTTAATCGCAGCACTCAGGAGGCAGAGACAGGTGGATCTCTGTGAGCTTAAGGCCAACTTGGGCTACATAGTGAGTTCCACGTCTGCTGAGGCTATAGGGAGACTCTGTCTCCAAAAAAAAAAAGTACATTTTTAGAAGAATCCTCTACTAGTGTAGATAAGAAGCTGACTGGCTTCCAGTTTGGGCAGTTTTTTATGGCAGGAGACTTCGGGTTGCCTGTGTTTCTGTTTCTTTAACCAAAAATTTCAGTAGTTTTTTTTTCACAGTATAGTTACTCCCACCGCCCCACCCCCAGTTCCACCAGGTGTGTGCAAAGCTCTGTGATAGGTATCAGTCCTAGGGGATTTTTTTTTTTTTTTCATTATGAAGACAGATGCTTAAAGCACAGTAGAATTTTCTAAGGAGCATTCTGAATTTGGAGTATGTCTTTGGCAATGGTGTATTTATAAGGCTCTGCAGAAGATTCTAATCTATGCCTTAAGCTAAGATCATTGAGTTAGAACAGTTCTCCTCAGTTTTTAACTGCATCACCTTGAGCGGTTAAAATACAGGCTCTGGATCAGTAGGTCTGGGCAGGGCCCGAGATTCTTCTATACCTTGAACAAGTTCCAGGGTGATGCTGTGTTACTGGTCTGTGAAGCCCACTTAGTCACAGAGGGATTAGAGAAATGACTCTCAGATCTTAGCATGCATCACAGGAACCTGAGGAGTGTGCTAAACATTGCTTAAACCTGCTTCAGATTTAGTAGGTCTGCAGAAGGACCTGAGAATTGATGATTTTGATAAATTAAAAAGTGATGTTGACGCTGCCTGTAGGGACCATACCTTAGGATCACTATCAGTTTAAACTGTTGAAAGCAATTAAATCACAGTCTGATTACTTGTCTGATGGATCCCAAGGGATTTAAATGCAGCATGTCAAGGTTAGATTGTAGTCTCCATGTACTCTGAATCCCTTTTACCACTAAATTATTTTGCTCATATCAGGACCACTGCCCATATCCTCCACTATTGCTCATCTACAGGAAGAGCGTGAATGCACTTTTATGAATAACCATTTGGCATTGAGCCCTGTGCCCCATCTGAGGGGTACAGAATCATTTCTGACCTGGGTCTTAGCTCTTGAATTTTACGGTGTAGGGTAGAGAGAAACTTCAAAGACATTCTTAGAGAGTTCAGCTTGGGACCAGGAAGAGATATTAGTTGCCCATATGACTTCCTTCAGAAGTTTTTTTTGCTCTGCCTGAGTCCAGCATGAGGGGCTTAAGCACTGTTGACTCATGAGTTTTCCATTCTGAGTATGTGCAGGGTTTCCAGATTTTCCTCTGTCATTACAATGAAATCCTAAAGTCCTGATCTGGTTCTGCCTTGTCAGCATGGCAAAGCTCACTCACTGTTCTTTGGGAAGTTTTTGTGATTCAGCATTAAGTTTCTCCTGGATACATGGCCCAATTTGGGGACTTGATTTTCATTTTTACATGTTGGTGGCCTATTCTGGTTTAATTTTCCTTTTCATCCCTCTTGTATTTCTAGTTTCTTGGGGTCCCAAGACCCCCAAACTTTCATCTCTGGTCAAGTTAGAGTCTTCTGTCTCCTCCATTTCTGTTGAGGACCCAGGTTGCTTTTCCGAGATTTCTTTTCCCCTATTTAGGGTAATAGTTGCTGTGTCTCTGTTGTGCTGTTGATTACAGGTATCATAGGAACTTGTGAATAAACTACTCCCTGCATGTTTAGGAGTGCAGGTCCAGGTTTGACCCTGTGCCTTGTTCAGGGTCAGACAGTTTGTACAAGTTGACATTGTCTCCTTAGCCCCTCATTGTCAGTGTTTGGCTTCTCAGAGTGGGATGCAAGAACAGCATGAATCATGGCAAGGAAGGAGTGCCTCATGAAGCCAGGAGCCGCTGCAGGTACTCACACCAGTACGACAACCGAGTTTACACCTGCAAGGTGAGTCCTCCCAGCCCTTCCTTGCTCCAGCAGCTGGCTTGCTGGTTGAGCACTTCTTTTGGAAAGATTGTCTTGGGCTGCTCGTTCTGTATCCTAAAGGAGGAAAAGCAGGAGGAGGAGGAGGAACCTTTCCCAGCTCAAACCAAATAGACTCATGTCTTGATTTTTTTTTTTTAGCTTATTTTCCCCTCATTCTGTTGTGCTTGTGTGTAGGGATTATCTACATTGACTGTTCATTTTACCTCTGAGTAGAACTGCTTTTCAGGAAACCAGTTTTGATGGATTTTTTTCCTAACTATGACAGGTGTATAATTTAGAGGTCTGTTTTGGGTCCTGGGCTGTGTGCACAGTTCCTTATCATTCAGGGGACTGTCTTTAGAGAAATGAACTGTCTTCTGAGGAGGTAAACATAGGGCATGTGACCCTCAGCTGGTGTGATTTGTGGGGGGGGGGGAGCATGTGAAGAGGTCATGGGGTCCAGTGTGCTTAGAATAAGCTGGCAGAGTGCTCCATGTTTCAGGCCTGCTATGAGAGAGGCAAGGAAGTCAGTGTGGTGCCCAAAACTTCTGCTTCCACTGACTCTCCCTGGATGGGTCTTGCAAAGTACGCCTGGTCTGGGTGAGTCTAAATAATGTAGCTAGAGGGTTTTTCTGTTATTTTTTCCTCTCCAGTACCTGGCAGAGTAACAGCGTTTCCTTGCCTCCTTGTAGGTATGTGATCGAATGTCCTAACTGTGGTGTGGTCTATCGGAGCCGGCAGTACTGGTTTGGGAACCAAGATCCTGTGGATACGGTGGTGCGGACAGAGATTGTACATGTGTGGCCTGGAGTAAGAACTGTTCCATTGGCTTCCCTCCTTTCTCTTTCATTGTCCAGTTATTTGTTTGTATATGGGGACAAGTGGAGTGTGCTCACAGTAGGAAGGTCAACCATGAGTTTCAGCTCGTTGATGGTTTAGAAAGACTTGATCTGTATAGCCTTACCTGTTCCAGCTCTTCATTTTTTTTATTTCCTCTTGCATAAATGTCAGGAGCACAGCTTTGAATGTTCTCATTTTCCATATGCATATGTACTTGTTTTTATAGATATACTTACTGTTTGTTTAGAGATGGGGCCTCACTGTGATGCTCAGGCTGGCCTTGCACTCTTGAGCTCAAATGACTTCCCCTGCTTTGGCCCCCTGAATAGCGGGGACTGTGGGCATGCACCACCATTCCCAGTCCAGTTGTAATTTACATGCAATTTTTTTCTGCCTTTTTCTTTTTTTTAAAAAAAAAAGGTTTATTTTTATTATTTTTATTTTATGTGTATGAGTACAGAATGCCCATGGAGGTTAGAAGAGGGCGTTGGGCCGGGTGTGGTGGCGTACTCCTTTAATCCCAGCAGAAGCAGGCAGATCTCTGTTAGTTTGAGGCCAGCCTGGTCTACAGAGGGTGTCAGATCCCCTAGAATTGAAGTTTCTGGACGTGGGTGCTGGGAACTGATCCCCGGTCCTCTGTAAGAGCAGCCAATGCTCTTAACTGCTGAGCCATCTCTCCAGTCCCCTTTGCCTTTTTCTTATAATGCAATTTATTTGGTTCAGTGCTATAGTTTGATTCACTATTTCCTTATTTTTTTGTGTTTATGTCCTTTATGATTTATTATCAATGAAAAGACTTTAGTGACCATCTTCATGTAAAAAAGCTATTTCTAGGAGATTTTATTATTATTCATTTATTTATTTATTTGATCTTTTTGAGACAGGGTCTTCCTGTAGCCCCAGCTGGCCTGGAACTCGCTCTGTAGACCAGGCTGGTCTCGGAACTCACAGAGATCTGCCTGCCTCTGCCTCCTGATTGCTGGGACATGGTGGGAACATGTGGTGCAAGAGATCAGTTTACTTTATAGCTACGAATCAAAAGAGGAAAGAGACCAGCATGCCATATTCCTCAAGAGCATATCCCTAATGACCTAAAATCCAATAGACCTTACCTCTTAATTTTTAGCACCCTTTAAGAGAGCCAAGCTGGGGACCAAACCTTTAACATGTGGGCCTTTAGAGAGCATTCTAGATCTGAATTATAGTCTTGTCCTGTCTGCATATCCACCTGTGAGCTTTCTTGGATCATATGGAAACAAAGAGTTAAGGATTTTCTGATTTCTTTTTTTCCTTCCCCTCTTCCCTAATTTCTAGTTTTTCTGAAGTCTTTTATTACTATGTGATCTCCTTTTGGGGGTCTATCCCTTTTGACTTTATGGTGTAGGCCATTTTGTCTCAGTGATTTAACATGGCCTTGAAAAGCAAGAAAGTAAGGTAGTGACTTAGTTTCTATTCCAAGAGAACAGCAGGGCTGTGCTTTACTCCTGGGCTATATTCCTTACAGTCCTTGCAATCAAAATGCCTTACATTCTCTGTCTGCCCATTCATTCATTCTTCACCCAGTATTTCAAAGTACTTCTTAAAGTACTGTGTGCCCAGAATTGAGCTAGATACTTGGAAATAGGTATGTAACTATTCTCAGAGAGCTCAGATCTAGCAAGGAGTCAGATACATAATAGATACTGTACTTATAGAAATAGGAAGCTTAGTGATCTACATATATTAGAAGACCTGGGAAGAAGGATTCCTAGTTGAGCTGGGGGTGAGAGCTTTCTATAGGAGACATCACTTCCTGTGTTGTGAAGGCAGAGTAAGTTCTGAGTTTTACAGTAGTACATCAGGCCTCATTGTCACCCCAATGAGAATATATCAGTGCTGACTGGTGGGGGTGATATTGCCTAGAGACCAGAGAGATTGTTGGTCTGTTTCTGTTCTGCCCTGCCCAGTAGTTCACAGTTTTCAGTTGGCCCCAGATGGCTCTCTCTCTCCTTCCATCTCTCAAAGATTGATGTGTCTCTGTTGCAGACCGATGCATTTCTGAAGGACAACAACAATGCTGCCCAGCGTCTGTTGGATGGGATGAATTTCATGGCTCAGTCAGTGTCTGAGCTTAGTCTTGGGCCCACTAAGGCTGTGACTTCCTGGCTGACAGACCAGATTGCCCCTGCTTACTGGAGGCCCAACTCCCAGATCCTGGTATGCTATGGTGGGAATCCCCTGAGTTCTGGCATAGTCCCCCCTGCTTATGCCACTTTGTCTGGTACTAAGCTGGTTCCAAGAGGGAGGTGCAAAAATTTCCCCCTGTATAGTTGGCTCTGAAAATCCTGAAAAGGGTGGGAACTGAGGTCATTGCTTCTTTGCTCACGGAGTTCCTTTTGTTGTTTTGCAAGTATTTTCTTTGTGATAGATTCTGTTTCCTTACCTGTGAGGACCAGTTAATACTGCCCCAGTGTCTGAAATTACAGATACAGAATCTGTAGAAAGGAGCCTTTTTGAGGTCATCTTAAGGTCATTCTTGGCTCGATCCACAAATCTCTAGGGTACTGAGCTTCAGCCCAAACACCTGTGATAGGAAACTCTCTGCATTCATGGAACTATTATTACTAGAAACCTTCGGTTCAGCCCCAGGAGTTTCTAGCTCCCCTTGGGTTCTGGTAGTTTTCTCAGCTGAGCAGACATGTAGGATTCCTCCCTCTCTGTTTTGTTTTGGGCTTGAAACAGAACTGCAACAAGTGTGCGACATCCTTTAAAGACAACGACACCAAGCATCACTGCCGGGCCTGTGGGGAGGGCTTCTGCGATAGCTGTTCATCCAAGACCCGGCCAGTGCCCGAGCGGGGCTGGGGACCTGCGCCTGTGCGGGTGTGTGACAACTGCTACGACGCTAGGAATGTCCAGTTAGGTAACGTGGGGCTCAGAAGCTGCAAGGGTGGAAAGGGAACTACCCTTCTTTGCACTCAATGGAAGTTGAGAACTGGGCGCCCACTGCTACAGCCATGTTACTCTCCCGAGAGCAGCTGCTCCTTTGGCCATGGCCAGGTATCCTTACAGCTCCATGTTAGCATAGTGCTGTGGGAGGGTTTGGAGGACTGGGTTGAGCCTGGCCTGAGCTGAGCTCTGAGTTCAGAGGTGCTTCTGAGAGAAAAAGATCCACATTTAGCTGATGAGTTCTGGAAAGCCAGAGATGGCCTAGATAGAGTCCTCTGCTTGGAGAAAGTTCTGAGTCATGCTCCCAGAACCAATCTGGCTGACTTTAAAAGAAAGTTGTAAATTAATTCTAGAATTGGAGGCACAAATGCCATCTGGTTTCACTCTTTGGGCTGACTGCTACTCTACTCCTAGCCTGCTTCTTTGCAGTTACTATGAAGCAGCACAGTGGTCCAGGGAGAAGAATCCAGAAGTGCTCCACTATGGTCCCCTTAGCTTTCCATTTGAGAGGCAACAGCTTTGCTCTTACTATCTACAGATGTTACCGAGGCACAGGCAGATGAAGAAGGTGGAACGCTGATTGCCCGGAAGGTGGGCGAGGCTGTGCAGAACACCTTGGGAGCTGTGGTGACAGCCATTGACATACCACTAGGTGGGCCTGGGCAGTGCCTCTCTGGGATGTGATGCGTGTGGGCTGAGGGGTGTCAGAATATCTTGGATGGTCACTTTGACAAAGCTTGATGACTAGCTTGAGTTAGGTAGCCAGGAATCAGTGAAAGCTTTACACGTACTACTTCGTGCTGCATCCATTCATCTTTAGTCCTGGAGACCATTCCTTTGACGTGGGAGACCATCCCACCCACATCTCTTGCTACATAGCAGGCTACTTGAAGTGTAAAAGGCCATTCCATACCTTTCATTTATAATATTGTGAGTCTAGAGCTCAGGAAGCCTAATTTATTTTTCTCATGGGGTTGCCCTGCAGTTTGTCTGATGGCATTTTGACTGGTCTGGAAGGTCAAAGTTGGATACCTCACACTCTGGTTACTTCAGAGGGACAGTTAGAAGCTGAGCTCAGCAAAGCATCCCATGTCCTCTCTGTATTCTCTAGGCCTCTCCACATGATAATTCTGTTGGTAATTGGACTTCATGGTGTTTCAGGGCTTTTAAGAGCTCACGTTTGGAACCAGGCCCTGCTGTGATTTTTAAAAAGCATTGTTGGGGTTGGCAAGATGGCTCAGCTAGTAAATGTGCTTGCTATGCAAGCCTGGCAACCTGAGTTCGATCCCTAGAACCCATTTAAGGTGGAAGGAAAAAGCTGACACCGTAGAGTTGACCTCCAACATACACACACACACACACACACACACACACACACACACACACACAATTTTTTTAAAAATTAGGAAGCACTGTAATGGGCTTGGGAATGTGGCTCTGTTGGTAGAGTGCTTGCCTAGCATTCCTGAAACCCTAGCACCACATAAACTGGATGGGGTGGTGCACATCTATAATCTGAGACTCAGGAAGTAGAGGTAGGGGACCAGAAGTACAGTTATCTTCAGCTACATAGTGAGTTTGAGGCTTGTCCTCACTACACGAGCCCTTATCTCAAAATAAATGAGTAAAAATAAAGCACTGTAGTGATTTCTACGTGCAGTTGGAATGACAAGTCAGTGAGTGTTGGAGAGGTCTTCTTGCCAGCTGGGACTCAGGGGACAGGGGTCCAGTGTCCTGACTATCCATGTTCCTTCCCCCCTATAGGCCTGGTGAAGGATGCTGCCAGGCCAGCTTACTGGGTGCCAGACCACGAGATCCTGCATTGCCACAACTGCCACAAGGAGTTCAGCATCAAGCTCTCCAAGCACCACTGCCGTGCCTGCGGACAGGGCTTCTGTGATGAGTGCTCCCATGACCGCAGGGCTGTCCCCTCTCGTGGCTGGGACCATCCTGTCCGAGTCTGCTTCAACTGCAATAAAAAGCCCGGTGACCTTTAACCCCAGCTCCCTCTTCGAGTCCTTCACAATTCCTTAGGTTCTCAGGGTTAGAAACAGAAGTCTCGTTGAGGTAGGCCCTCCTTCCGGTCACCTGTTGTGGTGTCTCCTCTCCTCTCACATCCCCTGGCACTTTCCCTACTTGGTGGGGGTGAGTTGGCGGCAGGCCCAAAGGCATGAACCCCTCAGCTCTCAGAAAAGGGCAAGGAACCTGAATCTACTGCATTTATTTCAGTTAAAAATAAATACATATATCTATATCTCCATATGTGCATATAAAGGGGATTTGGAATATATTGAAGCTGCTTCTGCGAAGACTTAATGCAGTGTGTCCACAGCACAGGGATAAGGTGGCAGTGGCAGCAAGTCTTCCCCATGAAGCGAGCCAGGTTTGGAACCACTGTGTTGCTCATAGCCTAGTGCTGCTACTAAGCCTGGCAGCATCCCTCTGGCCCTTTCTCCTCCTGTCCCCTGCTGCCTGGATTTGAGGCTTCTCCTGCTTTTGAAGCAGCCTGAGGAGAGTTCTACTGAGCCCTCTGGGAGGTGAACCCCAGTTCTTGGTTTCAGCCTGTCGGAGATCACCCAGCTTCATGTGTAAGCCACTGGTGTGTGTGCGGAGGGTCAGAAGTAGGGTCTTCAACCCTAAAAATCAAAATGCAGGTGCTTGTGGTGTCCCTTGTAGAAGGGGAGCCCCGAAGGAACTGGTCTCCCCGAAGGGTCTCTGTTCCTTGATGCTTCTGTCAGTCTCCACCAGGCTTTCCTAGAAGGCTACACCCTGCTCCTAAGTGAGAACCTGCCACCTCTGCCCACAGAGCCCCAATCTGCTTCTGAGTGTCACACTAGAGGTCTCTGTTCCTTGATGCTTCTGTCAGTCTCCACCAGGCTTTCCTAGAAGGCTACACCCTGCTCCTAAGTGAGAACCTGCCACCTCCCCTCTGCCCCTGGAGCCCCAATCTGCTTGAGTGTCACACTAGAATTTTATCGTGCAGTGTCTTACTATTTGTTTCCAGACGTGCAAATCCTGTCTATTGGAGGGGTTATCATGAGATACCTTCCTGGGAAGGAATGGACTGTTAGGGTTTTTGTTTTTTTTTTTTAAGTATATATAAGACTCTCAGCAGAGCATAAGGAAAAACTTTATCTTTGGTTCTTGCAAGAAAAATAAATGAACGAATGTTTGTCATCATGAGCTTGGACATCACATCAGTCATGACTGGAAAGACTGTTACGCTGAAATCCTGTCAGGGTAGTTTCTTGTCAATGGCCAAAAAAAGAATGAAAACAAGATAATTTTTGATTGAACTGGTGGGTGGGTGGGTGTAGCCTTGGGGAGGTGCATGGTCAATCTTTCTGGGGGTGTGTCGTGGGACAGGAGCCCTGGAATGGATTGGTCCTTCTTAGACCTGTGTATTATCCATTCACCATCATAAAGGAATCTTCCTGCTGAACGCAGACTGTGCTGGCTCTTTCCTCTAAACCTCACTCTTGTCTTCTTTCCAATTGATGGGGGCATAGCTTGTGGCCAGCAGAGCAAGCTGAGAGGTGTATGTCTAAGGTAGGTAATATTTAGCCTGTGTATATTTTCAGGTATACAAATAAGAGTGTTTTCTAGAACATGGATAAGTTCCATAAAACTGTTTTGTGTGTTTTTAATGTCTATTTTTTAGAGTTTTTGTGCATTTCAAATAATAAGCAAATTTAGACCCCTCTCCCATCTTCAAACTTGAACTTCTGATCTTGCCTCCACTTCCCAAGTGCTAGGATTACAGGTATGCACTACCATGCCTGGTTAAATAGCATGCCTCAGATCAGTTTACCAAGTGAGGCCAGAGCTTTATTGTATAACTATCCCTTTACTTAAAGTGGTAGAGGGCCTTCGAATTCTCTGTAGTGACCAGAGGGCTCCATAGGTTCCTTTTTCTTTCTTCTATCTCCCCCACCCCCCCTATTCCTGACAGGGTCTCCCTGTAGCCCCAGCTGGACTGGAATTCAGTATGTATACCAGTCTAGCTTAGATCTCATGGAGATCTACCTACCTCTACCTACTAAGTGCTAGTTCTCAAGGCATGAGCCACCATACCTGGCCCTTTTTTTTTTGAGTGAGTGGGGCAGGGTGGGGATGGCTTGGGAGGAGAGGTGAAGTGTTGGGCATGTTAGACTTGGTTGTTGTCGTCATGCTGGAGCACCCGAGTTTGAGTCTGGCTAGTCACGTGGTGAGGACATTTCTAGCCTACCACCTATCTAAGGCTCTCAGAAATCTCACAGAAAGATGTTCAGAATTCCTTTTCTCATACTACGTAGACCAGGACAGGAAAGGAAGGGTATCAGTGTCAGTCTCAGCCAGCAATGATCAAATCCCAGCCTCAACTAAATATCTGATAGCTAAATGTGGGTTGAGAACAAAGAAACTTCAACTGTCTTTCATATTAATTTTTCCAACCGAATACTACAAAACCAGTTGGCACACAGATTAAGAAACAGCATGGCTGTACTCCAGGAACATCTTGTCCCTCTCAAGGGTAAACACTATCCTGACATCCAGTAGCACAGGCCAGTTCCCCCACCTTCCTCGGCAGGTGCTACATACAGGCTTTAAATAACTTTCTATGCTTAAGACTTGCTCATAGGTGAAGAGTTGTAGGACATTGAGTGCTGTGATGAGAGGTCTCAGCCTGTGGCTCTGTAGTCTCCTAAACAGTGGCTCAGGGGGATCTTACACATACTTGGTTTGGGTTCATCTCAGCTACTTTGCCTATTTGGGAATTGGTAAAGTGAGGAGAAACCGTTTAGGTCCCTGTTGCACTGCCAGACACTGTGTAGGCGCTTTAGCCGCATTCCACTGCCTGGAAGGTATACAGTGGTGCTCATGTTTTACAGCTGGAATTAGGCTCAAGTTCAGAAATGGAAGAGCTGCCTGGCAAATGGGACTTGAGGCAGCTGTCAGCATCCAGGCCAGGCACACAGCCTTCAAGGCAGAGTCCACTGCAGTTTTCCTGCCCTCAGATTGAGGTCTTTTGCCTTATGTTGTTACTGCTGTTTACCAGGAAGGCTTAGCTGTCAACCTTTTCTGTTGTTCTCAGGCTCACAGCATGGAACAACAGGAATGCTGCTTTATGCCAACAACTGGCCCAGCTTAAACTGATTGGTCTAGCTGAGAACCCAAGAGCTAAGTTTCCAGTTGTTTAGGAAAAAGCCTCTGGTTTAATGGTAATTAGGCAACCATGTTTGCGTTTTCAGCTTTAGAACTGTCAAGACTTGGGCACTACATGTACCTTTTTGAGACGGGGTCTCTCTATAGCACCAGCTGGTCTGGCATTTGCTATGTAGACCACGCTGGCCCTTGATCTCACAGAAATCCACCCACCTCTGCCTCCTAAGTGCTGGGACTTAAGGCATGTACTACTGTGCCCAGCAGAATACATATCTGTTGGTACTTGGCAGAGTTCAGCACATGGACTGAGCCATTTTATCCACTGTCATCTTATCCTGATGATACTCCCCTCCCCCCTTTCTTATAGCCTGAATTTCTAAAGCCCTGATCTCTTCTGATTACTCCTTTCAGTGTCCTGAAGATTCCTCAACTAAAAGAGCCTGTGTCTCCCAGACTGTCTTGAGCTACCTACCATCTTTGTGACTTTGCTCAGAAGTGGACACTGTCTAGCATTGCAACAGCTCTTATTCAACTGAAGCTAGTGTCTCCTGCTCATTAAGCATATGCTGTACCACTGTACGTGCCCACCCCAAGCCCTGGTTATGTCTGTAAAGTGCTAATAATTGGGTTACTATTTACTGTCCTGCCTCCTTTATTATTAGAAGGAACAAATAAAATGTGAAACACTAAAATTATAATTCATAGCTCAACTATTAGAGATCTGATTATTCTCATCCATTTGGGGGGTTTGGTTCTGAGTAAACTGTAAGGGGAACCAGGTGAATACTTGTAAAGTGCTAGATAAAAAATAGAATACTCACTAGAACCCAGAAGCTGTGGCCTTTGGTCATAGACACCCACAGTCCCAACAGGAAAACCTGTTGTCCTCTGCTTTTCTGGCTTATTATTCCCACTGGCTGCACCTGTTCCAGCTGCTGGGCACCCGGGAGGCCTGAGGAGTCTAGAAGTCTGCTTCCTGGGACATGTGTAAAACAGGGCAGCCATAGGAGGGTAACCTGAAGTTCTGCTCTTAGTCTTTCCCCCCACAGTAGAGGTTTTTTGTAGGCAGTCCAAGCATCAAGAACTTCTGAATCAACATGCTACACAATGGTTCTTTCTGCTTTATTTAGTTGGTAGAAAGAAGACTTTTTTAAATTTTATGTGTATGCGCATATTGCCTGCATGTAGGTAAGTGCACCCGTGTCGTGCAATGCCCGTGGAGGTCAGAAGAGGCTGTCGGATCCCCTGGGACTAGAGTTATCGACAGTTGTTAGCTGCCATGTGGGTGCTGGGATTCGAACCTGGGTCTTCTACAAGAACACCCAGTGTTCTTAACCGCTGAGCCATCTCTCCAGCCCCCCCAAAAAAGACTTTTAATACTTTATATAAATATTACATAAACTAGCTCCAAAATTACAAAAAACCAAAGCCAAGTTTTTGACCTTGGGCCTTTAGAACTGACATGAAACTGACACTCAGGTTACTGTAACAGAACAGTTTCTGTCCCTTACCCTAAAGAAAGGCCTGTGCACAGTAACAGAAGGAGAATCCCAGAAGTCCACTGGTAGTGTCTAAGAAGGCCAAGCTTGATAAATTCAAGACCATGCCTTTTCCTCTACAGCCCAGCTACCTTTCTCCAGGACAGAGGCAGGCCCTGGGGTTGCAGCACTGAGCACTCACATGATTTCACTGTTTGGCTTTGCCTGGTGAAAGCAGCAGCTTTAGTTTAGTTTTTGCCACTTTCACCCCATAGAAGACAGCGTGGTTTGTTAATCAAGGAGAAAAATGTCTAAGGAACTCAATAGGAAAAGGAAGTACCTTTTATGAAAAGGACTTCCAAGCTCTGAGCACACAACTGCATCAACTTTATTGCAGTTATTTCAGGTAAACCTCTTTGCACTCTGTCCCCAGCAGCCTATTTATCAAGTACCACTTAAAACTGAAATAAGCTCCCACCCCCTCCTCCAGATAGCCTATACAAAACTAGCTGTAAGAGAAACAGTAAAGGTCCTGCCGGACAGCCATGAGCAACCCTGGAGCTCCTCGGAGGCCCCCAAGCCGAGAGGAGAAGGCCACACTGGGAATGTCGGCTTTGGAGGTAGGGTATGGTGAAGGTATGGTTCTGAGCAGGTGGGTATCATGGAGGCTCCAGATTCTTGTGTAGCAATCCTGGCCCACTAAGAAAGAGGGAAGATACAGTAAGTTAGAATGCAAAGGAAAATTTACCGCGTGCAGACAGGTTCCTCAGGGTCTCAGGGATAAATGTGATTTTACCAAACCCCAACCCACTGATGGATTTCTGCTGCTAATATAAGACCTTGGATTGCTCTGGTCCTCTGGAATGCTAACTCTGCAGGTAACCAAATTGACAAAATGCACTGCGTGGCTGAAGTCCAGCCCACCCAGAGGCCAGGCAACCAGCTGTTTTCCTTTTGATGAAATATTAGCCAGGAAGATCTCTCAACTTTGTTACATCCTGAGAGAGCAGATGACAGCTCTTCCTGGTTTAAGAGTTCGGAGCAGTGTGCCAGAGGACACCATGAGTTTACAGCAACTTAGACGCCACACACATGTTCTTAGGGTCTTAGTCAGACTTCACAGTTCACCACTCAGCTCCAGGACCCTAGTGCTGACCCCATGGTGCTACCCTGGGCTGAGAATGACTACCCTACATCACCAAGCCATAGCTCGTCTACCACCTGGCACATGAGATGAAAACATGGAAAACAGTAAATTTAAAAGCAAGCTTGGGGCTGACGAGATCGCTCAGTGGTTAAGAGTGGTTCTTGCAGAAGACCGGGGTTTGAATCTCAGCACCCACACAGTGGCTAACCTGTCCATAATTCCAGTTCCAGGGAATCTGACACCCTCTTCAGTCCTCTGTGGGCACTGTATGACAAAGGTACATGTGCAGGCATGCATTCATACACATAAAATTTTTAAAAAAATTAAAAAAAAAACTTCAAAGTAAGCTCAAGGCTGGGCATGGTAGCACGTACCTTTAATCCCAGCACTTGGGAGGCAGAGGCAAGTGGATCTCTGAGATTAATTAAAGCCAGCCTGATCTATGTAGTGAATTCCATCCAGGCCAATTGGGGCTATAGAGAGACCCTGTCTTTAAAATTAAAAACCCAAAACAAAAAGCCACACAAAACACCAATAAATAAAAGCAAGTTTAGTGCTTGTGTTGAAGAAAGTTCTAACAGTGATGCTGCTTAACCCACCAAACTTTTAATGGGGAATGAGTACTTTGTATAGGGACATCAGCAAATGTGAGGCTTCACATGCAAGCGTGTCAAGGGCCTTCTGTTCCGTATGTAAAAACACTTTGTGCTATCATACTGTGGCCTGGAAACAATATGCACTGTAGTCCATTTGTAACTTCTTTCCACAGGCTCAGTAGCCAAATAGCTGCTCCTAGTCCACAGATCGTGGGTGATGTTAAAAGGACCAGGAACCCCACATTCACTCACGTACCCTCACTATCTTTTCTCAGCATCCACTTAGGGAAATGTGAACAGAACGAATGGCTTTCAGGTAGGATGATGCCTGATGGGATCCTGCAGACCTGAGTAGGCCAGACTCCCCAACCAAGGCCTCAATTGCTGTGTCTTGCTGTACCCCACCTGCCTATTTCTGAGGCGATGCCTATACACTGTCATGGTGACAGGGCTGTCCAGAGGCTAGCTGTTGACATCTCAGGTGTTCATAGCCTCCAATTTTCCAGTTCCGGTTTTGACCACTTTCTGCTGCTTAAGATGCTAGAGCCCTAAGAGACAGTATTTTATGGATGGAATCTCCCTTTCCCACGTACCTGCCACCAGGATTCCTTCCTCCTCATGCACATGCAGGGGCAAGTAGGCGTATTCATTCACATGACCTTCATACTGTCTCACACACTGAATTGTCCTCAAGTCCCACAGCTTGATCTATGGGGGGCAAAGCACAAAGGATCACTCAGGAGGGCCTAGCAGGACCCCAGTGAAAACTGGGTGTGAGGCTGGAAGGATGAGATGGTCTCCAGTGGCCTTTTCAGGTTATGAAGACTGATAACCTTTAACTCCTGAACTGTGACTCCATCAAAACCATGAAACCAGAAAGGCCCTTCTGCACTTCCATCTTGGCCAGATTAAGTTCACGGGGGCAGCAAAGGAGCTCCCAAGATAGCCCTAATTTCCCTGCCTGGTTTCTTGGCACCATGGTATCTTATAGAACCCATGGATGGCAGGGCCTGTGCCCCGGCTTCCTGAGGCTTGGAGTCAATGTTCCCTACCTTTCCAGCCATGTCTGAGGCCATCACGTAGTGCTCTTCCTGGAGGATCCGCACAGAGGTCACTGCTGTGTGGTGAAACAGACGGGTGGCCTTCCAGCTCCTGCCTTGACTTGGAGAACGCAAGTCAATGGCAAAGATCTCCCCAGAACGACAACCATTAAACAGCAAAGGAGTCTGTGGAGAGAGGACAGCTCAGTGCTAAGAGGCTATAAGGATCTGTCCTCATCAAAGAAAGCCTGTTCTGAGCACCTGGTTCAATAGACTAGTGAGGGTTTAGGTCTCAATGAAGTTAGATATGAGGCTAGGTCCTTATGAGAAGGTAAAGCCTTGGACCCTGTGTCTCCCCTACTGTCTTCTCTGTGGGGAACTGTCTCCCTAGGTGTCTCCTCTGAAACCCAGGTGACGGTACCCTGTGTCCATTAAGGCTTTAGTGAAAGTGGGGGTGATAAGCTGGAGACAGACAACTAGGTGAGATGTGGGGTCTTAATCACAGGGAAGATAACTGAGTGATCAGCTCTGCCTCTGTACAGCACAAGAGAGTGGACTTCCTCCTTTACTCTTTTAAAGAAAGATGGGCTGGGTGTGGTGGTGGTGGTACACGCCTTCAATGCCTTTAATCCTAAAACTCAAACTTGAGATGGAGGAAGTGGATCCCTACAAGTTAGAGGCCAGCCTGGTCTACATTAGTGAGACTATGTCAAAAAATAAGAAAATAGAGAAAAAAGGTGGCATCTTTTTCAGATAAGTACTTGAAATAAAGTAATGATGATACTTTATTTTGAAGTGTCTAAAATGTCTAACTTAAAAGTGATGTATGAAACTAGTTAAGAGCTGTGAATTAGTATTGGACTTACACATTTTTTTTTTTTTTTTTTTTTTTTTTTTTGTCTTTTTGAGACAGGGAGCTCTCCCTGTAGTCCCAGCTGGCTCGGAACTCACCATATAGACCAGGCTGACCTTGAACCCTCAGAGATCTGCCTGTCTCTGCCTTCCAAGTGCTGGGATTAAAGGTGTGTGCCACCTGGCATACATTGTATTTTATTGTGATTCCAGGGATGGAATACTAGGCAGGCATGCCACCACTGAGTTATATCCCCAACCTTTTTTTTTTTAAGTTTTTTGAGATAGTATCTCCATAGCCCCCCTAGGAGGCCTGGAGTTTGCTAGGTAGACCTGAGATCTATTTCAAGTGCTGGGAAAATTTTTAAAAAAATGATTTGGCCTGGGGCTGGAGAGATGGCTCAGTGGTTAGGAGGTTAAGCGCACTGGCTGCTCTTAACAGAGGCTCTGATCAGGGTTCACTCCCAGCACCCACATGACGGCTAATAACCATCAATAACTCCAGTTCCATGGGATCTGATACCTCTTCTGGCCTCCGTGGGCTTGTACACATGGATATGCTTATACACATGAAAACAAAACGGGAGCCAACTGTTGCTTGGCTACAACACATTTACATACAAAGCAACTCATTAACCCTTTCCACACTTCTTTTTCTTTTGTTAAAAGAGGAGGCCTAGATGCTACACCTGGGAAATTTAATTTCACTCCACCAAATACTTTGAATGCTCCATTATGCCCTTGCCAGTCCAACCAACCGAGACAACAAACTGCTGGGCCAAGACATCAGTGTTGGTCCCATATGACTGCCGGTGTCCTGTCACCACGTTGGTCAGCAGGACCCTCCGAGACAAACCTGGTGGAGACAGGATTGGTAAGAAAAGGTTTGATGGCAGTCTGGGAAGAACTGCTGGGCGGAGCAAGCAGGTTTGTGGAGTCTTCCACGTGGCACAAGGAGAGGTGCCATGACTCACCTGTACTGAAGCAGTTACTTGCCTGGACGTTTAGGGACCAGGCACAGGACCAGGCACCAGGGATCCGGAAACTGCAGAGCATTCCAGGCCGGTCAGTACCTGCTGAGAAAAAGAGAAAGTAAAGCAAGGCTGCTTTCTAGGCCTAAAGAGGATTCCTCCATTCTCCCAGGTCAGGTGGGAAGCTACTGGGAAAAGCTTTGGTTTAGGTGTCTCCCAGAATTCGTATTTGCAAACTCAGTCCCTCAAAGTCATATGCTGATGGTCTTTGGAAGGTGACTAGGATTAGATGAGGTCATGCTGATCAGGGCTCCATGGTGGCAATGATGGACTTAAGAGGAAGAGAGACCCCAGTTAGAAGACTTGATTGGTTTGGTTTCATCATGGGGTGCCCTCCTCAGAGGCTAGCACTGGGCTCTTGGGAATTCCCAGCCTCCAGAACTCTAAACTATGACAGGGTTTCTACCTTCACCCTTTTCTGGACTTTGCAGCAACCAGAGAAATGACTCAGCTGGGAAGCCTGTTCAAGGGGTGATTCTTGTTCATAGTCCAGACTGTACAGTTCCCAACGCTAATAATTCTCACAGGGGCAGTGTCGTCAAACAGAGAAGGTAGTTTCTATCCCAGTCCCAGTACCAACTGTGTGCTCAAAACAGTTCAAAACAAAACATCTGCACTGATAGAACAAACAAGAGGGGCAAGTCACAAGCCTGGAGTTCCATGAGTTATTCCAAAGTGAATACAGCCCCATGCCTACCATTCAGGCTATGAAATAAGACACTTCAGTGCCCCAGAAACCTCCCTCATATCCCTTTCTACCCTTACCTCAACTTCCCAAAGAGAATCATTATCCTAACTTCTAACACTAAAACAATGAGTTTTTGTGACATAAATTTTGACCCTTTCTTTGCCTCAGTTTCATAACTGCAAAGTTTGTGATAGGACAAACCTGCTTCAGACAAGCTTGTTGGGTGGTGAAATGCCAGGCACTGGGCTAAATGCACCTCATCCGATTCCAAGTGGAACCTGACAGGGTACGCGCTGCCTCTTGTCTTGCATAGGCCAGGCAATCTTGAGTGTAGGAGAGGAGGCGCTGAGCTTTGGGCCAGCTCTGCCTGAAGCCTTCATGCTTAGAGCTGACCTTGTCTCCTAGATGCTTAACTTTCTGAAAGGCTGAAAACAACACATAGAATGCAGCCAGGAAGGAATGGGCAAACTCTCCAGCCAACCAGAATGCCTGCCACACACTGAAGCTTAACCAGTGTATTCTGAATGATTGCTCAGCAGCTCAAACCATGTTTTGATGTTTTACAATGGCTGTGCACACGCTTTAGCTTGCCTCTGGCTGCTGAAACGACCTCAAAGGGTTTGTGAAAAGCAGCAAATCTAAAAATGCAGTGATCCGGGGGCAGACTTAAGAGAACCTGCCAGTTTTGCCCAGTGTTCCTGCCCCATGCTCTAAACCGAGGTGACTCAGCCTCTGGTGACCACATCTCCTCTACTGGACCCTCAGAGAACAGAGGCCTTTCTTTAAGCATTGTTTTTTTTTTTTTTTTTTTCCCAAAGCAAAGGACTCCACACACCTTGGTGATTACTGGCAAAGAGCGATGCTGGGAGCAGAGTGGCACAGCCTGGTGTCCCTGCAAGGCCCATGAGGCACAGCCTGGAAAAAGCTGTTAAGGACAGTCAGGTAAAGCCCTCTCCCCTTTGGGAGAATAGGCATCAATATATCCTTCAGAAAATTATAAAACAAAGTAGGGCAGAGAACAATACCCATTTCCAGATCTAACCTCCCAGTCCATTTATCCTTCTCTACCCAGAGAATTGCTGTTTTTCAAAGTGGTATGAGCTTTTCTGGGCCAGTGTAATACTTCTGCATACTTGTCCATGCATGAGATGAAGTACTGCTTAAACTAAAAAAAATTTTTTAACTTATTTTTGTGTATGAGTGTTTTGCCTGCATGTATGTAAGTACACATGTGCTGTGCAATGCCTGTAAAAGGCAGAAGAGGGCACCAGATCCCCTGGAACTGGAGTTACAGACGGTTGTGAGCCACCATGTGAGTGCTGGGAACTGAACCCAAGCCTCTGCAGGAGCAGCCAGTGCTCTTAACTGTGGAACCATCTCTGCAGCCTCCCCCTAATCCCCTTACACTTTGAAATGATGTAAAAGGAACCAGGCAGGAGATTTTCCCCAACCTTCCAATCTCCATTGTCTTCTAGATTCACCTCATCCTATGCCCTTCTGATGGAAAACACTCCAGTCCTGCCTGTTTCTAACTGCACATTTTTTTCTTGGCTTCCTTCTCACCACTAATTATTGAGTTCCATCCTGTTTTCTCTCCACCCCACCAGATTCCCTGGCAGAAGCTAGACCTCTCAGGCTTGTGTTTTTTCCTCCTGCAGCAGCAGCAGCTCCTGCCTCACTACTAACCTGCTTCAGTTTTTTTTTTTTTTAAGTCTTTTTGAGACAGGGTCTCTCTGCAGCCCCAGCTGTCCTTGAACTCAGAGATCCACCTGCCTCTGCCTCCTAAGTGCTGGGATTAAAGGCTTGCGCCATCATGCCCCACTCTACCTGCTTCAGTTTTAGAGTACGCATCTCTCTGTGGTATCGCCTCGCCTGTCTAAGCTCCCACTGCTACTAAAGGAAACTTTAAAAGCAACTTCAGGGCTGGCGGGGTGGCTCAGTGGGTAAAGTGCTTGCCACACAGGTGTGAAGACTGGAGTTCAGATAACTGAGGTGTGTGATAATTTCAGTGCTCCTAGGATGAGATGGGCGTGCTAGACTGGCATATGCAGTGGTTAATAAGAGAGTATCTCAAGCAAGGTGGAAGGTGAGGACCAGGACCCAAGGTTGTCTGCTGACCTCCACATGAGTGCTGTGGCACACGTGTACCAGTGTACAAAATACATATATGCAAAAGGGAGTATGAGATTGGGCACAGGGGTGCAGGCCCATAATCTTAGCACTTCAAAGGCAGGACTATGAAACCGAGGCAAGCTTGAGTTATACAGCAAGACCCTGTATCAAAAAACCAAAACAAAATCCCCACAAAACAAGAAAAACAAAACAAACTACAAACAACCCAAAGGCCCCCCAAACCAAAAGTTCTGATTAAGCTTTCATTTGCTGAGGACCAATGAAAACTTCACTACGTGCATTCAAAGAATTGCATGACAGTTCATGAAGTCTCAAAGGCAATGACAACATACAGGTTTTAAGAATTCATTTGCTGAGGAAATGAACCAAGGACAACTGTCATGAACATGTGAGTTAAACCAATCCTACATGAAGGAAGGCCCGGACACCACTGCAACAGGCTACTGTGGTCCTAGTAAAAAGCCCTGCTGGCTCTCTGAGAAGACAGAAGCTAGAGTGCTCCAGGAGCCACAGGTCCTAGGGCTTAGAGTCCTGTGTTCAATGTCAGAGGAACCCCCTTTGCTGACCCTGTCCTCAGTGTCCCCTGTAATAACCACATTTTCTCAACCTCAGGACTGGGGTGCCTTCTTAGGACTATGCTGGTCCTTTCTGCTTTATTCTTCTGCCAAAGTACTGACATGGATGCTGAGTCTGTCTGGGGATAAGAGCCCAAAGTCACATGCTGGTGGTAGGGCTGGTGGGCTCTAGAGGCAGATTTCCTGAGCTCCAATGCTATCACATCAAGTCTCAGAACAGTGCTTGGCACAGAGACTTCAACAGCATCCCTAGAAACAGCCATCTCCTGACCTCAACTACAAACGGGGGAATCTATGCTGTCTATCCCAGTGAGACAGAAGTATAGAACGGCCTAGCCCTCAGCCAGTAAGATGCCATCTCAAAGCTGTAGAGGCTTAGGTCCTTAGCAGGATGTAGCTATCCACCAAACATTTTCACCTGCCAAAGGATACAGAATGTGGGAATCCAAGTGATTGAGTGAAGCCCAGCACACAGAGTTCACCTGGAGAGGAAGCAGGAGGGAAAGACTGGGTCAACTGCCAACTCATGACACCAATGATAAATGCTCTTCTACAAAATGACTTGTAGTGGGGCTGGAAAAAAAGGCTCAGCGGTTAAGAATGAGCACTGCCCTTTGCAGAGGGCACTTCCCAGCACCCATGTCAGGTGGCTTACAACCCTGTGATTCCAGCTCCAAGGGAACCAATGTGCTCTTCTGGTCTTCGTAGGCACCAGTGCATGCATACAATCATTAATAAAAACAAACCTTAAAAAAAAAAATTGTTGGGATAGAGACCTTTCCCCTCTCTAGTACTAGGGATCAAGCTCAAGGCTCTGCACAGGCCAGATAAACACTCTAGCACTGAGCTACCCCTTAACCTGACATGTGATTTCTTTCTTCAAGTTCTGCTCTTTAAAAGGGTTGGAAGGAGCATCGTGAACTTAGCAGAGTACCTTGCCCAGACATGCTGGGACTTGAGGGGGAAAAGAAGCAAACTCCAGGCCTCAGTTCCTCCATGTCAGCCTGGGTTCCAAAAACTAAGATATATGGTATATCCCCTAGGCTAGGCTGTGTTCTCTATCTTTTAGGGGGCCAGGAGACAAACAACCTAAAGGTGTCTTGAATTTTACTCTACTCATAAGCTGTTCTCTTTCCTTGAACTCATGGTGATCCTCCAGTCTCAGCCTCTTGAGTGCTGAGGTTATAGCTACCATGCCTGGTTCCTCAAGCCATTTCCAACCTGTATCTATCTTGTGGCTCATAATTCACGTGAGCAGAAACTTACGGCTTCTTAGATGCAGCCTCACCCTACTGCAAATGAAAGGACGCTCCTAGATGGAGAACACTTGACTTTTATTTAAACCCTACTGGTGACAGATTAGCTGGTCTGTGCATTATTCTGATGCACAGGGGAGGAGGACTCCATCCAGGCTATGATCACTGTAACCCATATCCCAGGATCTATGTCCCTTCCAATAAAACTCTTGATCTCTGGAAAGAACATCCTGAGGGCCAGTTAAAGTGCATTGCCTTCAACCCACCCCACCCCTAAGCGAATTTCTCTTCCAACTTAAGAAGCCCCAGCCCTCCTCTTCCTGTGGGCTCTCAGAAACTACCAATCCAACTGTCCCGTGGAAAAGTGAGAATGCGGTGCCTATACTCTTCACAATGCTCTTTTCCTGACCCTTCTCCACATACCAACAACTTATGCAGTACCCTGGGCCCAAAGGCAAGTAAGCTAGAAGGTCGAAGAGACAAGGCATACCTTCCTGTTGGTAAAGTACAGGTTTTCATGCATGTGCACCTTGAACGTGGGGACTTTCAGTCCCTGCAGGTCGATGATACCGTACTTGGAGCCTCCAATTTTGACATCATTCACTGTGAACAGGCGGTCACTGCTAGTATCTGCCTGGAAGGAAATGGACTGTAAGTGATCTCTTGGGCTGAGCCAGGCAGGTTCCCATCTGTCCTGGTCTCCATGCTCTGTGCATTTCTTCCAGGTGACAGTTCCTTTCCAGGAGGGAGAATGGAGGTCCTGACTCTCCTGTTCAGTAGACTGATATCTGGGCAAAGCTCAGAGTCTGTCCTGGCTCTTCTAGAGCACAGATGAAGATGGCAAAGAAGGGCATGGTCAGAAGTCTGAGGTCCTCAGTGGCTCCTCAGAAGTGGGTTTAGAAGTCAGTGTTGGCCCAGAAGACCATACCACGTGGCCATGATTAAAGCCATGTAATGACATGGAAAATATTAGTTATAATTGTTAATAGGTAAAAATGCAAAATTGAGGATGAGTATGAGTGGGACAAGGAAGAGTTTGTGTGTGAGAATATAATCAAAATGCATCATATATATTGAAAATGTCATCACAAAACAAGGTATGGTGCCACATGCCTTTAATCCCAGCACTCGGGTGGCAGAGGTAGGAGGATCTCTGTGATTTCAAGGCCAATCTGGTCTACATAGTGAGTTCTAGGCCAGCTGAGGCTACAGGGAGACCCTGCCTCAAAAAACAGCAAATGTCATCACAAATCTATTATGTACAATATGTAATATACACTACCAAAAGCATTTTAAAAAAGAGAAAGCAAAAATATATTCCTAATCTACAGACTACCATTACCAGTAAGATAAAAAAAACTCCAGTACCCAAGACCAGGTGTGTATCAGTGACAGACTACGTGCTTAGCATGTACAAGACCCTGGATTCAATATCTAGCACTGGGCTAAGGGTGTAGCTCCAAAAGAAGTTAATATGCAGGGGTTGGTTTTTTTTTGTCTTTTTTGAGACAGGGTCTCCCTGTAGCCCCAGCTGTCCTGCAGCTCACTATGTAGACCAGGCTGGCCTTGAACTCACTCTGCCTCCCGAGTGCTGGGATTAAAGGCGTGTGCCACCATGCCCAGTAATATGCACTGTTTTAATGTTTTCCTTTTTTCATTTAAGAGCCCATCACAGTGCCCATAATCCGAGCACTCACGAAGCAGAAGCAGGAGAACTGAGTTTGAGAGCAGCCTGAGTTCTGAGAGCAGAACTGAGTCGAGAGCACCCTTAGATTTTGTCTCAAAAAACCCAAAGTAGGAGCTGGAGAGACTGCTTAGAGATTAAGAACACTGACTGCTGTTGTAGAAGACCCAAATTTGGTTCCCAGCACCCACATGGAGGCTCATAACTGCCTGTAACTCCAGCTCCAGGGGACCTGATGCTCTCTTCTGGCCTCCATGGGCACTAGGACCATACATGGTGGACATAAATGCATGCAGGCAAATACTCAAACACATAAACCCAAGCAAAAACATTGTTATTTCAAACTAAAAACTGGCTGATAATATATCATTTTTAATTATGTAACTATGTGCTACTGTGTACAAGCACAGACACATATACACAGAGTGGGAAGGCTGCGAAGCTGCTTGTTTAATTGGGGAGTTATATTCCAGAACAAACCCATTATCTGTGAGAATTCAATGGGAAAAACTGCTTCTGGGTAGCAAACTATCCTTCCCAGCCCTCTGGCCACACCAGCCAGCCAGTCAGCTGTAATGCCAGGTGATGGAGAAGACAGATCTACCTGCAGTCCCCCCGCCCCCGCCCCACCAACCTGTTCACCCCAGGGAAAGGGCTCACTGCAACCAAGTACCTACTGATTCAGATTAAACTGTAATCATGAGGGCTACAAGAGCAGAGAATCTGGGTCTGACCAAAATACTCCTTTCACAGAAGGGCTCTGCTCTCAGGGTGCCCTGGGGCACAAGGCCTCAGTGCCAGTCTCACAAGGCTCAATCTGTGGCTCTGGTCTCCCATTCTGCCAGAAGATCACTGCTTCCACAGCCTAATCTGATTCTCCCAGGCTTTTCCTTGGATGCCAGGAAGGATGTAGCCTGCCTGACAGGACAAGTACCAGGAGGCTCATGGAGAGGGGAGGCTCCCCTATGTGCAGGGGGACCCTCTATCTCCAAGACAATGTTTGCCCATCCCTTAGCTCTAGTAGTTGACCCTGACTTTCAGCCTTGGTCTCAGTAAAACAGAGAACTTCTCCCCACACATGATATGATATAGGCCCCTGCCTCTAAGGTCACAGCCAGCAAGCAAGGTAATGTATTCTGTTGCAGCTGATAGCACACTGACCCTGCCCCTACTTAGGAGGGGCTATAAGTCCCCTGGGTCACTGTGCATTTGTTCAGCAGCATCTACCACACAGCCAGGGAGAAGTTATTCTGTAAGAGTTCTTAGCATGTGGCTAGACCCAGCCTCTATGTCACGTGATAGGCCTAAAGGACAAGTGACAGCACAGCCTCCCCTGCCAGCCCACCAGCAGCTAGCATATCCATTAAAACTATCAAGTCAAAACCTGGGTGCAGTGTCTCCTACCTGTAATCCCAGCACTAGGTAAGGCAGAAGGTCAAGAGATAGAAATCAGCCGGGGCTACATAGCAATATCCCATCTAAACAAACAAACAAACACCAATAAAAAACAGGGATGGCGATAGCTCAGAAATTAAGAGCCCTTGCTGCTCTCCCAGAAGACCCAAGTTCACTTCCCAGTACCCATATTGGGTGGCTCACACCTACCTGTAACTCCAGCTCCAAGGGAGCCAATGCCCTCTTCCAACCTTTGTGGGCACCTGCAGGCATATGTCCACCCCCCCAATATACATAAAAAATAAATTATAAAAGAGAAAACCAAACCAACCCACCATCAAACCAAAAGGAAGCTATCCGTTTTAATAGTAATTAGCATCTAGATGGCCAGGCTTGACGAAGACCAACTCTAAGCCAGGCCATGGAAGCCACACCTGCATGCCCACAGACACATCTCACTTACCAGAATGAAGTTAAACCGGTCACTTGACAAAGCAGAAGGATCTGAGCTCTGAATCTCAACCTTTTTCCTCTCCATGCAGCTCACTCGCAGCTCATGGGATAAACTACAGAGGGAAACAGAGGTGTGCTCCTGTAGTCCCAGCTATGGGAGTTCAAGGCCAGTCTGGGCAACATAGCAAGGAGATCAAGTTTCAACAATTAAAAAGGGAAAACACGTGGGCTCCTGACCTTCCCACTCTGTCTTGATATGAGTTCTGCTCTAAATCCTTAGGATAATTGAACCAGAATCAATGTGTTAGGCTTAGGGATTTGCTTTATGATCACCTACTACCACTCTTTCTGGGGATGAGGAGAATGCCTGAGAGATGAGAGGTTGCTGAAGGCATGTGTCACATGAGGAGTCTAAGTGTGCAGCAAACTGCCTCAATGCCCCTTTCCTCTTCCACAGCATGGCTGCCTCTCCTAGATTCTAGTTCCCACTCAGGAGGGAAATACAGGACACCTGCTCTATGTGAAACCCCTATATACTGGCTGATCCTGAAGGGGTACTCTGCCTCACAGGCACATGGAGACAGGAGAGCACACGGGTTAGAAGTATAGGGGCTGAAGTCAGATCCTGTCTTTCTAGCTTTACCTAGAGCAAATTCCACCACTGCAAACTTTGGTCTCTTTTTCATGATATGCGAGGGAATTAACTATCTGATCAGTTTTAGTTCGAATTACTCCCAGACCTCACAAAGATTAAAATTTTCTGAGCTACTGGGGATGGAATATAGGGTCTCAGGCATGTTAGGTGAGCACTCTCCCATCCCCAGACTTCACCACAACATTTAGATGGACATATACATATTCACTTAATGTCCTCTATCTAGTGACAGCCCATGAGAAGGGCTTTCGGGAATGAAGTTACCATGAGGACTACAGTCTTGAGAATTTCTGTATAAATCCCCTCCTCTCTCACCAGACTCCTACCTGAATTTTATCCCTTATTCAGGAGAGAACCAGTTTCTTAGGACTGGAAGCCCCAGACTATAAAGATTCCTCATAGAGTAGCACAAGGTCTCTCCTGACTAGTTTTGTAGACCACAGAAATAAGGAACAAGAGAGAACATTCAGGAAGAAATGAGGCATTGTCTTACCGGCAATAACTGGTGATGTTGAGAAAACCCAGCTGTTTTTTTTGTAGGATAGAAGACATGTTAAATCCCATTCTGGTTACTTTCTAAAAAAAAAAATTCAATGAAGCCAGGCATGGTGGCACACACCTACAATCCCAGCATTGGGGAAACAAAGAAAGGAAATCAGTTCAAGGCTATCCTTGGATACACAGTACGTTCAATGACATAGTACAGCCAGCTATGACAGACCTTGTCTCAAAATACAAAACAAAAGCAAAAAGTCAATGTAGATATATTTGTGTTGTAGACTGGGTAACAGGGGTATTTTAGTTCTACAGGACACAATGAGGGAAAACTAAAGGGACAGAAATGATACATGTAAAAATTTGACAGTATCTTCTAAAAGTATCCTCTCATTGGCAGGAAGAAAAACCCAGCCCTGTGTAGGCCCTGTGGGTCGGATAGTCTGTGCCATACCTCTGTCTAAATGTATAATCTAGTGACAACTATACACCTAGAGAGATGAACACATCATTCTAGGTATCGAGCAAGGCCAGATGCCCAGATCTGTGCCATACTTTCTATCCACCAGGTAACTCTGAGGCCAGGATTTCCCCTTCTTCCCTTCTAGTACCCCCACAACCAACAAAATATCCAGGCATCTAAAACTGTCCACAAGACTGCTGGTGGCATCCAAACCATTCGAATTCAAACCAGCACCCTGATGGTACATATAAAATATACAGTAATTGAAATTCTATTATGGTGGGGCTGGAGAGATGGCTCAGCAGTTAAGAACACTGACTGTTCCTGCAGAAGACCTGGGACCGAATCTCAGCACCCACTTGGCAGCTAACAATTGTCTCTGTAACTCCAGTTCCAGGGGATCCGACAGCCTCTTCTGTCCTGAGGGCATTGCACAACACAGGCGCACTTACATACACGCAGGCAATACGTGCATACACATAAAATAAAAATATTTTTTAAAAAATTAAAAAAAAAATTCGATTACGGTACCAGGGATGTGGCTCAGTTGGTAGAGTGCTTGCCTAGTATGCACAAGGTTCTCGGTGCCATTCCCAGTAGCACATAAAACAGGAAATAGTGGCTTGACTCTATAATCTCAATATCTGGGAGGTAGAGAGGAGGATCAGAAGTTCAAGGTCATTCTCAGCTATGTAAATGAGTTTGAGGCTGGCCTGGGCTACATGAAACCCCATGTTGAAAAGAAGAGAATTAAAGATTCAATCATGTTTCTCAAGTTTCTCCTGGGGAAGGACATGACAGAACATCCAATGAAGCTCAAGCAAATAGGAAAAGGGGTGGGAACAGGGATTTCTCGCCTGTTCCTATTTTCTTCATTTCCATGCCAGAAAAAAAAAAAAAAAAATCGCACACGCTGCAGTCCAATGAACCTACACTAGGTGTCAAAGGGTACCTAACCGGCACTTGCTTTCACACCAGATGGGTGCTGCAGGAGGTGGGGATCTGGGTGACCTGCAGTGGGTCCCACCTTCTTCTGCTTGTCCTCTTGGTCCAGCAGCTGTAGTCTTCTACCCTCCATTTTCTTATACTGGATGCTTTCCTTCGTGAGGGGGTTGCAGTTGTTATGACCAGGAAGCAAGCGGAAATAGCGGTTCTTTTCAGGGTCGAAGTAAAACCCTGGTAGATCTTTAGGAAAAAAAAAAAGCCTCATCAACTTAAAACACTTGACCCATGTAATAAAGAGTCCAGGGGCCTGACCACTGCCACTCATGGGTCTTTTCTGCTGGCTGAGGGACAGTCATGGTCAGTATTGAGTTCAGGAGACCACCTGCCTCAGGATCCAAGATCATTGCTCCTGATACCCAGCTCCTTCCTCTAGAGTTTCAACTTGCTTCTAGAATTCTTTCCACATCAGGAATGGGCTGATGACTCCCATGTAAGTGAAGAGACACATGGAAGTCTTGGCTGTAGAAGGACAGCCAGGACAGACACAACTGGGAAATGAGGCAGGACGAGGTTTGTTTTCCCCCATGCGGGCCAGGAGCCCTACCCAGCCAACTGCCTACCTGGCACGGAAGAATCTCCAGCTGTGCTGGATGAGGTTGACGGGGAATCAGCATCATGGTGGCTAGAATCCTGCGGGTTCTTTGGTGTCCCTGTGACACACCTGTTGACATACAGTTGTGCAAAGGGCTTCAGCTGCCAATCATTCTTTTTGTGCATGTGTGCGTGTGCATCTGTGTACGCCAAAGGACAATCCTGACTGTCAATCTTCAGGTACTGCCTTTTTGTCTGTTGCCTCCCTGTAGCCCCAGCTGGCCTGGAACGCGGTATATAAACCAGGCTGGCCTTGATCTAACAGAAATCTGCCTGCCTCTGACTCCCCAGTGCTGAGATTAAAGGCGCACTTTACCATGACAGCACTGCCTCCCTTTTTGAGACAGGGTCTCTCATTGGCCTGGAACTCACAAAGTAGGCTAGGTTAGGCTCGCTGACTGGTGGGCCCCAGAGATCTTTCTGTCTCTGCCTTCCCAATGCTGGTATGACAAGTGCACAACTCCACACCCAGCTTTTAATGTGTTCTGGGGATCAAACTCAAGTCCATCTCTCTAGCCCCAGTTCTTTTTTTTGACAACCTGACAAATGGAGAAATTATGGTTCAGGAAACAGAGGTAATTTCCTCAGTAATATCAGGATGGAACCATGGCTAAAACACTGGATTTGTAAAGCCAGAAGTGGCTTCCATGACAACTGCAGATTGAAAGATACAGAGATAAAGCAAAGACCTTATTTTAGTATCCTGATGGAAGCCCTACGCCCATACATGTACAATAACAGAAACATAATTTTTTGTTATCATTTTATGTGTATGAATGTACTGCCTACATGTATCTGAGTGCACCCACGTCATGCAGTGCTGTGGAGGACAGAAGGGGGTGTTGGAGTCCCATGAAATTGGAGGTAAAGACAGTTCTAGCCACCATGCAGGTACTGGGAATCAAACCTGGGTCCTCCGCCAAGAGCAGTCAATGCTTTTAACCACCAAGCCATCTCTCCAGCCCCAGAAACATAATTTGAAAAACACAGGTTGAAAGGAGCAAAGTGTCTGTGTCTCCCAAATACTGATGCTATGCACAGTTACAGGGAAACTCATCTTACCTCCCTTCTATGGCCCAGAGTTTCCTGAGGCAGCTCATCTGAGATTAGCAGGAGGATGGATAGTGACATGACAAATGTCAGTCCTTCTCATCCAAGAACTGGTGCTCCATTCTTCCCACATAGAGCCCAGAGGGTGGCTGTGCCTGTGGGTTTCCAAGCCACTCTACTAAAACTGGGACTCTTGTACAGATCACATTTGGCTACATGTTAAAAGTCTTGTGGGGGGGCTGGAGCGATGGCTCAGTGGTTAAGAACACCGACTATTCTTGCAGAAGACCCAGGTTCGAATCCCAGCACCCACAAGGCAGCTAACAACTGTCCATAACTCCAGTTCCAGGGGATCCGACAGCCTCTTCTGTCCTCCGTGGGCACTGCACGACATGGGCACACTTACCTACATGCAGGAAACATATGCATAGACATAAAATAAAAAACATTAAAAAAAAAAGAAAAACGTCTTGTGGGAAGGCCTGGGGCCCAAAGTTTTCAGTTTTCCTAACAAAACATAAAAACACTGGGCAGTGATGATCTTTCTACAATGTGGGTGAAATATGAGATTTATACCCAACAAGACCCACTGTGTGCTGAGGGCCTTCGCAGAGCCAGCCAGCATCTCAGGGATTTTACACACATTCTCTCCCAAGAAGCAGGTAGCACTGGTTTATAAAAACCAGAATGGCTTATGGAGATGAAGCATTTTCACAGTAAAGCAGACCTCTTTCACAGCCCTGGTTCTTTCTCTTATAATCTTTGGAGATTTTTGTTACTAATTGGGTTCATTTGTTCTGGAAAAATATCTTGATATTTGACATTGTATAACTCTACAGAAATGTAGCCTTTTCTCCTTTTCTATATTTGTGTGTATGCACTCATGTGCCAAGGCATGTGTGTGGTGGTCAGAGGACACCCAGAGGAAGTCACTTCTTTCCTTCTACTATGTGGGTTCCAGGGACAGACTCAGATTGTCAGGTTTGGTGGCAAGTGCCCATACTCACTAAGCCATCTCACTAGGCCCAGAAATGTGTCTACTTTAAAAGGAGGACTAGGCTGGTGAGATGGTTCAGTGGGTAAAGGTACTCATGGTCAAGGCTGACAACCTGAGTTCAATCCCTTGGACCTACAACAGTGGAAGAGAACCAACTCCCCAAAGCTGTCCTGACCTCACATGCATGCTGCGGCATACGCACACCTCCAATTAATAAATGTAATAAAAATTTAAAAAAAGGCTGGGAATGGTGGCCCATACCTTTAATCCTAGCACTTGGGAGGCAGAGGCAGGGCCACCGATCTCTTTGAGTTTCAGACTAGTCAGGGATATATAGTGAGATCCTACCTCAAACTAAATAAATAGGACAGACATGGCACACATGACCTTCAGTTAAGAGGGAGCCTGCGAAACTGAGGGCTATATGGTGACTTCTTATGACCAGAGTCCAGGGAGCTCCTTCCTTGAGACCAGGTGGGGGATAGGAGAATCTTTTTTTTTTTTAGACAAAACTTTGTACTTCCTTCATGGAAGAAAACAATAACAACAAAAAATAAAAATCCTCCACCACAAGAGAACGTGGAAAATGTTTATATTGGGGACTTCAACTATGGTCTAGATTTTATTTTCTAAGATGGGTGGTAGGTATGCAGTGTCACCGTTTTATTCTTTACATACTTCTGTGGATATTAAGACCTGTAGAAACTGGAAAGATGGCTCAGTGGCTAACATCATTTGTTGCTCTTACAGAGGACCTGGGTTTGGATTCCAGGACCCATATGGCGGCTTGCAACCTACAGTTAACTCTCAGTTTCAGAGGATCAGATACTCTTTTGTGGTCTCTGAGGACACCAGGCATGCACATAGTGCACATATTTACATACAGGCCAAACACTAACACACATAAAATACTAAAAAAAAAAAAAAAAAAAGGACTTAGACAGACTATGGTAGCTGTGCACACTTTTAATCCCAGCACTCAAGGGGAAGAGGCAGGTGAGATCTACATAGTGAGTTCCAGGTCAGCTATGTTTTGAGACCCTGTCTCAAAAACCCAAAACAGAGGCTGGAGAGATGGCTCAGTGGTTAAGAATACTGGCTGTTCTTGCAGAGGATGAGGGTTCAATTCCCAGCACCCACATGGCAACTAACAACCACCTGTAACTCTAGTTCCAGGGGATCCAATGCCCTCTCTGACTTCCATAGGCATTGCACAACATGAGTGCACTTCAACACAAAATAAAAAGAAGAAATAAAAAAATTTTTTTTGTCTTTTTGAGACAGGGTCTCCCTATAGCTCCAGCTGTCCTGGAACTTACTATGTAGACCAGGCTGGCCTTGAACTCACAAAGATCCGCCTGCTTCTGCCTCTCAAGTGCTAGGACTAAAGCATGTGCCACCACGCCTGGCCTAAGAAATAAAATATTTTAATGCCAGGTGTGGTGACTCATGCCTTTAATCCCAGCACTTGGGAGACAGCAACAGGTGGATCTCTGTGAGTTCTAGCCCAGCCGGGGCTATAGGGAGACCCTGTCTCAAAAAGACCAAAAAAACCCCAAAAGACTTGTATCACATACAAGTAAAAGATTACACATTATATAAATGCTATATTACATATATTCATACAAACATATATGTTAATGATTACATGTATTTATGGAAGATCTTTCCTAGGACTTACACTGATATGCCCTGATAGTTTTTTTGCCTCTCCCAAGTTTCCAAAATGGAAATGCAGGTCTGCAGTTGTATCAGACAACTCTACCAGTCACCTTATGGTTGACACTCTGGCCAGAAGCCACAGTCACTGTGAAATGAAAAAGCATGAAAGTGTGGCTGTAGGGAGACCCTGTCTCAAAAAGACCAAAAAGAGAAAAGTGTGACTGTGCCCTTACTGCTCAGAGGGCTGGGTTGCTGGCAACAGCAGCATCCTCAGGAGCCAACAGTGACCCCAGACTCACTGAGGGGAGGGCAGGTACGTGTGTGAGCACTGTGCGATGCCACTATGGCACTGGGCAAAGCTGGCTTTCCAGAATTCAGACACTTGCCTCTCACTAGAATCAAGCTGTCTGCCTGCTGGGTTCTGTTGGTGTCTTCTCTGCCAGCTGCTTCTATCCATTTCTGTTCCTGTAAGAAGACAGAACATTATGCACACAGTGTGTGTGCTTCATCATTTGCTTCTCAACAGCTTTCTCACCTGCAAAATGGTTATCACTGAGGCTGCTGCCACCCCAGACCTTCCCTAAGAAACCTGCTTCTATAAGCTGGAGAGATGGATCAGTGGTTAAGAGCACTGGCTGCTCTTAGCAGAGGACCTGAGTTCAGTTCCCAGTATCCAACCCAGTATCCACAGCATGGCTAACAAACCATCATTAATTACTTCAGTTCCAGGGGATCCAACACCCTCTTCTGACATCTAGGGACACTGCACACATGGGTATACTTACATACATGCACACAAAACTCATACATTTTCTCTTCCCACCACTGATAGATGCACAGTTCTCTGTCCTAGAGAAGGGAAGTGAACAGGAACGAATACCCTAACTTCCCTAAGCCTCTCCACAAATATTTGTGTGAATTCTTACTCATCTTGGAGAAGTGCCTGTCTTAATGCCTTTCTAAGTCACTCATCCCACCTAGATGCCGACTCATCCCTCCTGTGGACACCACAGATGTCAAATCTGTTTGGTGGCGGCTCCCTTTAAACTCAGCTCAGATCCACGCAGGTTTTTCACTTGAGAGTGCTCCATGTCTGATCCAAAGGAACAGGAACATTCTGGAAGAGTGACCTACACTTGAACTCCTGTCTTCATTTCCTACTTTTCCTTCATCACCTTTCTGCCAAAATGCTTTTGTTGAAGCAGCAACTGTCCAAAGCGGAGGGTCTTGTTTAGCCCTCAATTCCTGTACATGGTTTGGAAATAATTTTAAAAAGCGAAGAGCATATACTTGGAAGGCACTAAGGAGAGGCCAACTTGGGCTACCTAGTAAGATTATCTCTCTTAGAAAAAAAAAAAAAAAAAAAAAAGAGCTGGGCGTGGTGGCGCATGCCTGTAGTCCCAGCACTTGGGAGGCAGAGGCATGCGGATCTCTATGAGTTCAAGGCCAGCCTGGTCTACACTGTGAGTTCCAGGACAGCTGGGGCTACAGGGAGACCCTGTCTCAAAAAGACCATATATATATATAAAATCAACTTCTTTATACAGAAAGATTAAGTGTGAGATGGCCCAGTGGGTAAGGGTACAGGCCACCAAGCCTCTAGGACCCAAATGGAAGAGTGAATCAATTCCTACAAGTTGTCTCTGACCATCACACGCATACCATGGCAAGGGCATAAATGTGCCTACACACAAATAAATAAATGTAATAATTAAAAACAAACAAACAAAAAAAACAAACCCAGGGGCTGGAGAGGTGACTCAGTGGTTAAGAGCACTGGCTGCTCTTGCAGTTAACAACTGTCTGTAACTCCAGTTCCAAGGAATCTGCTGTCTTCTTCTGACCTTTGCATGCACTGCATGACACAGGTGCACTTACATACATTCAGGCAATACACTCATACACATAAAAGGTTAAAACACACACCCACACACACACCCACACACACTCACACCCACACCAAAAGCCCCTAGCTGAGGGCACACTGGTGCTCTTGTAATCCCAGGACTTGAGAGGCTAAGGCAAGAGGACCACAAGTTCAAAGTCATCCTCTGGGTTACATAGGGAGTTTGAGGCTAGCCCAAGCTACATGATCCCTTAGCTCAAAACCAAAGATTCCGCCCCCCCCCGCATATTTAAGGGTGAAAAGTATGTTTTCCTAAAGTGCAATTCCCTCTCAATATTCTTGCTATGGTTTATACTTGCATTTATTTGACTGTTTATATACTACTGTCTCATGTTTGTATGAATTCCTTTTTGGTTTGTTACACTGCTGGAGACTGAACTCAGGGCAAAAGATTAAGTGTTGCTTTTTTTTTGGTCTTTTTGAGACAAGGTCTTCCTGTAGCCCAGCTGGCCTGGAACTCACTATGTAGACCAGGCTGGCCTTGAACTCACAGAAATCTGCCTGCCTCTGCCTCCAGAGTGCTGGGAATAAAGGCATGTGCCACCACACCTGGCCTAAGTGTTGCTTTTTTCTATTCTTGGTGCCTGTTGACCTAGTTGGCTATGTGCAAATTACTGCTGAGCTGGAAAAAATAAAAATAAAACAAAACCTGCTGCTTATTTTTGTGGTGGTGGGGGCTCAATCCAGGGCCCCGTGCCTTGCTGCTGAGCTCCACGAACAGCTGACTTCACTTTAAATTCTAGGTGCCTCCTTCTGCTCTGGCTGTTTTGGTTCACATTTACACAGCGCCTACTCTGCTCAAGCACTGAGCTAGGCACTCAAGGGCGGGCAGAGCTGTGGCCCTTGTCTCGTGGCATGACTCACTGCCCAGCAAGAGCAGTGCTGGATGAGGGCAAAGACCAGACTCTCCTGGTATAGCAGGAAAGAAGGGAGGGGCTTCCCTGTGTGGATAGGCTGGGATGTATTGCCAGGCAAAGTGGTAGGGTAAGGAGCTTGTAGGTAGTTTGGCACAGAGTCTAAATACAAGGCAAGGGGAGGCTAGGAAGGAAGGCAGTATGTGACTTGAGGTGCTAAGGGAGTGGCAGTTATGCCTGTCACAAAGACAGCAGCCCCATAGGTAGCAAGAGAGCTGAGGACAGCTACAGCTACCCAGGGGATAAATTCTCTCACAAAGTATAGAGGCAGCAGCGAAGGGAAAGATCTAGGAGGGACACCTCATGGGAGAAGAGGGGTAGAATGGAGAATGGGGAAGTATGTAACTGGTGGCATCAGGAACTAGGAGACCACAGATAAAGGAGCCGAGCAGTTTGAGGAGTCTAATTTTGGACAACTAATCTCATGAAGCAGGCAGCTGAAATCCAGATACAGATCTGGGAATCTGGAGAGGGACTGAGACTAAAGGAACCAATTAGAAAGCCATCAGTACATGGTGACAAAGACCAAATCAAATGTGGCTCCAAAGTTAAATACATAGTGTGAATTCAATATAAAAGTACTGTCAGTTTCACCTGCAGCAATATGAATTACAGTGCACATCATGGTGTAGATCTTCCTTCTTAACCATGGACAGTCTGTCTACCAGGGGATATATATTTGGAAATATTTGGAGATGATTTTGTCTGTCCCAACTTGTGGAGAAGGGATGGGCTGGTGGATCTCTGAGGTCAGCCTGGTCTATATATCAAGTTCTAGGCCAGCGGGAGCTACAAGGAGACTGAGGTCCCCCGCCTGCCCCATACAACAACAACAAAAAAAAACCAGGGATGTGGCCAGCCATTTTACAATGTCCAGGGAGAGCTCCTAATACTAAAGAATTCCCCAACCCTAAATACTGCAAGGCTGAGATGCCCTGGTCTAGGAGGGCAGCAGTCAGTGACAATCTGCTAAGGAAAGGAGCATCTGCCACCTTTGGACCTGCTCCTCTGAGCACAGACACTGACATTAGATTCATTGCAGGAGTTGAATTTGGTTTTGCCTTCCAGAAAAAATTTTAAGTACCTGAAGGTGTGAAGAAAAGTTCCAATAGAATGTTATTCTGGAAAGACATCTCAATAACTAAGTACAGTTTATCTTTTTGGAATGTAATTAGACAATATCTATCAAGTAACTTATACATGTACTTGTTTTCCTTTTTCTGAGAATTGATCCTAGGAAAGTAAACCAAAAGACTGTAAGAGTCAGCAGTATGCACTGGTGTATGCCTGTAGTCCCAGCTAAGACAGGATGATGATGGAGATCAGTGGTTGCGGAGAAGAAACTTGGGCACATATTTCATATCACATGCAAAGATGAACTGAAATGCATCCAAGTTCTAAACCTTTAGATCATGGATTAGGCAATAAATGGTTCTTAGACATGGACGCCTAAAGCATAGGGGGGATACGACTCTATTTCATCAAAAACTTTCATGCTGAGCCAGGTGTGGTGGCCCATGCCTTTAACCAGAGACAGAGGCTGGTGGATCTCTGAGGTCAGCCTGGTCTATATAGCAAGTTCCAGGCCAGATGAAGCTACAGGGAGAGTCTCAAAAATAAAACAAAACAAAAAACTCAAAAACACCCCCCCCCCACTAAAGAGGGGCATGGTGGTACAGCCTTTAATCACAGCACTATGAAGGCAGAGGCAGGCCAATCTGAGTTTGAAGCCAAGCAGGTCTATTCAACATTGTGAGTTCCAGGCCAGCTTGGGCTACAGAGAGACCCCGTCTCAAAAGAGACCAAAAAAGGGGCTGGAGAGAAGCGGTTAAGAAAGAACACTGGTTGTTCTTGCAACACTGGTTGTTTGAATCCCAGCACCCACATGGCAGCTAACAATTGTCTATTACTCCAGTCCCAGGAGATCCCTCAGCCTCTTCTGACCTCGAGCACTGCAGGACCCGGGTGCACTTACCTACATGCAGGCAATACACATACATAAAAATAATAAATAAAATAGGGGCTGGAGAGATGGCTCAGTGGTTAAGAGCACTGACTGCTCTTGCAGAGGACCTGGGTTTGATTCCCAGCACCCACATGGCAGCTACAAACTGTTCTTAACTCCAGTTCCAGGGGAATCCGAAACCCTCTTCTGACCTCTGCGGCACTGCCCGACACGAGTGCACTCACACGCAGGCAAAACACTCATACACATAAAATAAAAATAATAAATAAAATATTTAAAAAAAAAAAAGTTTTTTAAAAGACCAAAAAAGAATTAAAATGATAGAGCTGGGGGATGATGTGCTGGCTCAGTGGTTAAGAGTGCTGGCTGCTCTTGTAGAGGATCTGGGCTCCATTCCCAGAACCCACATGGCAGCTAACAACTGTCCTAACTCCAGTTCCAGGGAATCTAACACCCTCTTCTGACCTCTACCGGCATGGTATGACACAGGTGTACTTACATGCAGGCAATACACTCATACACATAAAATAGAAAAATAAAATATTTAAAATAAAGAAATTAAAACAACAAAAATGACAGTTACCATACGGTCCAACAAGTTTTTTCCTAGGTATATTCTCTGGAAAAATGAAAACATATGGCTATACCAAAATTTAGCACTAGTGTTCACAGCACCATTATTCAAAAGCAGCTGAAAAGTAGAGATAATTTCAGCGGATCAAGGGGTAAACAAAAGGTGGCACATCCATCATTCAGCATTTGAGAAGGACATGAAGTAAACTGGGCATTTGGGTGTGTTGGGGCATGTCTGTAATCCCTGCACTTGGGAGGTACAGGCACATATCGGCCTGTGCACACACCTCACACACCACACACCAAAATAAACTGAACCCTATTTTACAATGTGCAACTGAAGCTCACAGAGTTAGGCAATATAATCAGTCACGCTGGCAATGTAAAAAGGGATTTCATCTGTTGGCCAGACCTCTGGGTAGCCAGGAGACCCACAGGAACCACCTCAACTATAATTTCCACTGTTTCTTACAACTAAGGCCATGACCCTTGGTCTTCTTCCCTACCCCCACCCCTTTTTATTTTGAGACGGGGATTCCCTGTAGCCCCAGCAGGGCTGGAACTCCCTAGGTAGACCAAGTTGGCCTTGATCTCTGACCTGGATTTCAGAGATCAGCCTGCCTCTGCCTCCGGAGTGCTGGGATTAAAGGCATGCATCACCAAATCGGCCTTCTTTCCTTCTTACTGCCCCACTCCATCTGCAAGACAATGTCTATGGACCTCCAAGGTGGAGGGGGTGCGACAACAATGGGGAGACCAGATGCATCCGGATTCTGAGAAAATGGTAAGGCAAGGCTGACTTTCTAACGCACAACCTGGTGTGGCATTGAACAGAGGCTGGTTCACACTGAGGCTTACTGAAATTTTCCACATACCAGCTCAGGCAAAACTAGGGCAAAACCTGGCGTGGTGGTGCATGCCTTTAATCCCAGCACTCAAAAGGCAGAGGCAGGCGGATCTCCCTTAGTTCTAGGTCAGCGGCGACGACAGAGAGACCCTGTCTCAAAAAAACCCAAAACAAAAAAACCTGGGGCAAGCCACCAATTCATTTCACTTACTGTATCTGATAGAGACACTACTAGGGCTATGAGGATGGCTCAGAGCCTTTAAAAGAGCCCGCTGTGCAAGCACGAGGACCTGAGTTCTAATCCCCAGCACCCACGAGGGAAGGCTCCCCTACTGACTGCCAGCTTAACTCCAGGTTTACTGAGCGACTTGGTCTCAAAGAAATATGGCAGAGTGATTGATAAGAGTAGGCCAGGAGACATCTTTCTCTGGCCTCTGCGCGATCATGGGCGACTGTATTCTCACACACGCTTCGCGCGCGCACACATACACTTAATTAAAACAAAAATTAACTTAAAAAAAATAAAAATAAGGTAGTACACCCGGGGTGGTGACGCACGCTTTTGATCCCAGCACTTTGGAGGGACAGGCAGGCGGATCTCTGCGAGTTCAAGGCCAGCCTGGTTCTACACAGTGAGTTCTAAGCCTGCTGGAGCTACCCTGTCTCAAAAAAAGAAAAGGTACTGCAGTGTTCCATCACAGCCCAGCCCAAGGTCTCTGGCCCAGCCACTGCCGGGTAAAAGGTGGAACCTTCCGGCCAGACGCTGCAAGGTGACCCTGGGGTCGCCGGCCCGACCCAGTCACCGCAGGACCTGTCAGGCCCACCGCCCACGCCGTCTCCCTCGCGTCCCACGCGCTCACTCCCACCTCTTGTCTGGCCTTCCCGGCACCCAACGGCACGTAGACCTCTGCGTGGGGACACCCCGGACATCTTCCGTCGCGCCTACAGCCAGAGCACGATTACCTACGCACACCGTCCTCCAGGTCGCCGACAGGACCACTGGCAGGAAAGCAGCCAGGCGTGCGCGACACGACTTTCCAGGAAGCTGCAGCCAACGACGTGTTTTGTGTCTTAGCAGCCCATAGGGCTACGGCGAGCGTCTCTGTCTTCTCATTGGATGAGGTTTCTGTCTGTCCGTTCTAATACGGGCAGTCTTCTAAAGAGGGCGGGACTTAGGACTTCTCTCGGACTAGGCCCGGCGTGCCCCAGCCCCTCGTGCTTGGGGCGGGGCCTGAGGGAGGGGCGGGGCCTGTCTCTCTTGGGGTGAGGCCTGGAGTACTTGGGGCGGGGCCTTCCATTGTAACTAGCCAATTGATAAAATATTTTAATTTAATGATCAAGGTTTATTTATACAACCAGTATTTCTAGAATGATCTCTGATGTGCTTGTACCAAGCACCAGCTGACCCCACAAACAACCATAAGGAAGATGGAAGCCTGTGATGGGTTCTTGGTCAGGACAGTTGTGTGAGAAGAGCTGGGATCAAACAGGCCAAATTTGGTGGAGACTTCCAGCAGGCCTAACTTTATCCTATGTCTTCCAAATCCAGGCCCTGTGAGAGACTGGACCTATTAGAAACTAGGTGTTGGGTGCAAACTAGGTGTTGGATACAGGTGCTAGGTAGTGAGGAAAGTCAGCGAGGTAAGTATTGAGCAGCTGCCTGAAGCTTGAACTGAAGCTTGTGACCTGTCCTGAAGAAGACAAAAGAGAAGTTTCAAGCTGAGTGGCTCTGTGGCTAGAAGCCTGTTCAAGTAGTACTAGTTAGTAGGTTGGACTGGCTGATTGGGAGAGGAACTTGGAAGCAAATCAGGCAAGGTGGTTGGGGCTTGAGAACACCAAAGGGTGGGGGGGTAGGAGGAGTAACTGGCTACAAAGATTGGTGAGTTGCCCAGACCTAGGCCTAGGGACAATCTCCAGAGGATAGCACCTGTCTTTGTGAAGGGCTGTCAGGGAGTTTGCATCTGGGATAGAGGGCGGGGTAGATGAGAGATTATCCGGGAAGAGTCTCTGGCTTGAACTCTTGGAGGAGGCAGACAGGATTCTGTGTTAAAACTTTGAGGTTCCTGGAGGAATGAGGAGGAGGAGGTGGCTGGGGGTTTGTGGGGTGAATAAATGACTGCAGAGCCTGCTCACTGTCTCTGCTCCCACCTTGGGAACTGTGGGGGTAGGCACTGGGTTTTGCCTTGGGGACTTGTAACAGATACACAATACACAAAGGAAACTAGCCTGGAGCAAGTCCTCTAACATCCCTAGCCCAGCTTCCTCCTGGGTAAAATGAGGACCAGATGCATGCTGAGGGGAAGTCTTGGGGAGTAAATGCTCTGACCAGGAAGCAGCTCAGTTAGTGCCAGCTCCATGGCTTCCAGTGATTAAGCACCTTGTGTTAGAAATTCAGCTTGATGTCTAGTCGGTATATATTACCCAAAAATAAAAAGAAATACTTAAAAAAATTTAACCCCAGGGGTTGGAGAGGTGGCTCAGAGGTTATGAACACTGGTTGTTCTTGCAGAAGACCCGGGTTTGAATCCCAGCACCCACATGGCAGCTAACAACTGTCCATAACTCCAGTCCCAGGGGATCCAACAGCCTCTTCTGACCTCTGCGGGCATTGCATGGGCATTGCATGACATGGGTGCACTTACCTACATGCAGGCAATACACCCATACACATAAAATTAAAAAAAAAAATTTAACCCCAGAATCTGAAGTCAGTGCAATAGTTTTTCTTTGAAATTTAATCTAGAATGATTCAGTATTAAATTTATCTACATTGAAAAAAATACCTTTGGACTGGGGCCATAGCTCAGTCTGTAAAGTGCTTCCTATATAAGCATGAAGACCTCAGTTTGATTCCCCTGAACTAGTGAAAAATGCCAGGCATGGTAGAGTTCACTTGTGACTCCAGCACTAGGGAGATGAGACAGCAGAATCTCTGGGGCTGCCTGGCCCACCAGCCCTAGGTTCCAGCGAGAGACTCTGCTTCAAAAATCAAGGTGATACCCAAGGTTGACCTCTAGCCTCTACATACACACATGGATGTACATGTGTACACGCACCTGAACACATGTGTCACCACACATGCAAATAAATAACATGTGCCTGCTCACGTGCCCTTTTTCTTTTTTGAGACAGGGTTTCACCATCTAGCTCAGGCTAGCCTAGAACTCTCTCTCTATCTCGCTATGTAGTCCAGCCTGGTCTTGTATTCATTGAGAGTCTCTTGCCTTGCTGAGACCACAGGTGTACACCACCATGCTTAGCTTAAGTAGTATTTTTCTAGTCTTTGCTTTGTGCCAGGTCTTTCTTTTTTAAATTAATTTTTAAAGTTAGTGTACAAAGTAATGAATTTGATTGTGGCATTTTCATGAATATATGTCATTATACTTTTTTTTTTCTTTTTGGTCTTTTTGAGACAAGGTCTCCCTGTAGCCCCAGCTGTCCTGGAACTCACTATGTAGACCAAGCTGGCCTTGAACTCACAGGGATCCTCCTGCCTCGGCCTCCCAAGTGATGGGATTAAAGGTGTGCGCCACCACACCCAGCATCATTGTACTTTTTTGTGTCTTCCCCCACTGCCCTTCTCCCCTTTCCCTTAAGGTCTGTTCCTCCACTCTCATGATCCCCTTTCTACTTTTCTCTTTTTTAAAATTTTATTATTTTTTAAATTTTATGTGTATCAGTGTTTTGTGTTCATGCACATGATTGCACGCATGTCATGCGATGCCCTTGGAGGTAGAAGAGGGTGTTGGATCCCCTGGAACTGGAGTTACGGACAGCTGTTAGCTATCATGTTGGGGCTGGGAATCAAACCCAGGTCCACTTAAGTCAGTGCTCTTAAATGCTAAGCCATCTCTCCAGAATCCCCTTTTCCTCTCTCTCTCTCTCTCTCTCTCTCTCTCTCTCTCTTTCTCTCATCTCTCTCACACTTAAATCTAGATTCTGCATGAGAGAAAACATTGGTATTTGTCTTTCTGGGTCTTATCTTATTCAAAGCCCTTTCTGTATATTCATTCTTTTTTAAAAAAATATTTTCTTTATTATTTTTATTTTTTATGTGTACGAGTGTATTGCCTGCATGTATGTGAGTGCACCTGTGTCCTGCAATGCCTCAGAGATCAGAAGAGGACTTCACATTCCCCTGGAACTGGAGTTAAGGATGGTTCATAGCCTCCATGTGGATGCTGGGAATCAAACCTGGGTCCTCTGCAAGAGCAGTCAGTGCTCTTAACCGCTGAGTCATTTCTCCAGCCCCTATTCATTCTTTTAATTATAGCAACTCAGTGAAGTATGCCTTATCAATATTACCACCTTACTGAAGAATTGAGTGATGGAGAGGTTAAATGACTTGTGCAAGGTTATAGAACACTTGGGAACTCTGAGCAAGAACTCAAATTCAGAAGGTCTTTTTTCAGAATATCCTGTCAAAGCAAATACAATCATAATGGGGGAAGACATGAGCCAACTACGTGTGAAATAATTGTAACTCGTATCATGGGGGAAAAAAAATCTCCTGGGCCAGCAAGGAGGCTTAGTGCATAAAGACTATTGTTGCCAAAACCTCATGACCTGAGTTTGATCTCTAGGACCCATGTAATGGTTAGAATGAAAATATCCCCCATAGGCTCCAAGTATTTGGACATTTTGTCCCCAGATGGTGTTTTGGGAGGTTTTAGAAGGTGTGGTTATCCTGGAGGAAGCATGTCACTAGGGGTGGGCTTAGAGAGTTCTTAAGCCTTGCCAGATTTCCAGTTGCTCTCTTGTTTCCTGTTCCTGCTGGAAGATGTAGAGCTTAGCTTCTGCTGCTCCTGCTCTAGCCACCTCTAGCCACCATGCCTCCCTGCCATGACAGACTGTAATTCCCCTGGAACCGTAAGCTCAAATAAACTCTTCCTTCTATAAACTGCTCTGGTCAGTGTTTCTATCACAGCAACAGAAAAGAGACTAATACAACCCACATAGTGGAAAGAGAACCAATTCCTGAAAGTTGTTTTCTGACTTCCATATATATGCTGTGGTGTGTGTGTCATGTGCAAGCACACACTAAATGAATGAATGTAATAAGACATCTGATATATCTCATATATACACATACACAATATTTGAAAAAAAAAGGGGTTGCCGGACGTGGTAGTGCACGCCTTTAATCTCAGCACTCAGGAGGCAGAGGCAGGAAGATCTCTGTGAATTCAAGGCCAGCCTGGACTCCATAGTGAGTTCCAGGACAGCTGGGGCTACAGGGAGACCCTGTCTCAAAAAGACCAAAAATGAATGAATGAATGAGTTGACAAGATGGCTTAGCTGTTAAGGATGCTTGGATTTCCCTATTAGTGATGTTGAACATCTTTTAAGATGCTTCATCGCCATCTTTACGTCTTTTGAGAACTCTCTGATCCGCTCCTTAGCCCATCTTTTAATTGGGTTACTTCTTGTCTTGATTCTGTTTTTTGAGTTCATTATATATTCTGGATATTAAACCTCCGTCGGATGTGTCACTTGTGAAGATTTTCTCCCATTCTGTGGGTTTTCTCTTCACTTCCCTGGTTCCCTCCTTTGATGTTCAGAAGCTTTTTAGTTTAATGAGGTCCCATTTGTTTCTTGACCTTATTTCCTGAGCAGTCCCTGTCCAGTTTAGAAAATCTTTTCCTACACCTATATCTTGTAGGTTATTGCCAATGTTTTCTTCTAACAGTTTCAGAGTTTCAGGCTTCACATTGAGGTCTTTGATCCATTTGGAGTTTACTTTTGTGCAAGGTGAAAGATAAGGATTTAGTTTCATTCTTCTATAGGTGGAGATCCAGTTTTGCCAGCACCATTTGTTGAAGATGCTGTCTTTCCTCCATTGTGTGTTTTTGGCAACTTTGTCAAATATCAGGTGGCTGAAATTGTGTACGCTCAGGTTTGGGTCTTCAATGATATTCCATTGATCTATGTGTCTATTTTTGTGCCAGTATCATGCTGTTTTATGACTATAGCTCTGTAGTATAGTTTGAGATCTGGTATAGTAATCCCCCCAGTATTGCTCTTTGTGCTCAGGGTTACACTGGCTATCTGGGGTCTTTTGTGCCTCCATATGAATTTAAGGATGGGTTTTTCTAATTCTGTGAAGTATGTCATGGGGATTTTGATTGGCATTGCATTGAATCTATATATTGCTTTGGGTAGGATGGTCATTTTCACAATATTATTTTTTCCAATCCATGAGCATGGAAGGTCCTTCCCTCTCCTGGTGTCCTCCTCAATCTCTTTCTTTAACAATTTAAAATTTTCTTTATAGAGCTCTTTGGTGTCTTTGG
>NW_008352654.1:2905708-2906516 GCF_000622305.1 Nannospalax galili
ATCTTTAAATACTATGGGTCTGTTTAAACTGTTGATTTCTTCTTGGTTTAGCTTTGGTGGTTATCATGATTTTAGGTATTCATAAATTGCTTTTAGGTTTTCGAGACCATGCATAGCAAGTTTTTTTTAAGTATTCCCTTATAATGTTCTGTATCTTTCTGGTGTCTGTTATGATGGTTCCCCTTTCATCTCTGATTTTGTTGATTTGGAGGTGCTCTTTCTTTCTTTCAGTTACTGGGCTGTCAATTATGTTTATCTTCTCAAAGAATCAGCTCTTGGAGACGTTGATTCTTTGTATTGTTCTCTTTGTTTCTATTTCATTTTTTTCTTCTTTGATTTTTATTCTTATTTCTTCTTGTCTGCTGGGTTTCATTTGTTGTTGCCTTTCAAGTGTCTTGAGTTGCAATATTAAGTCATTTAATTGTGTTCTTTCTGATTTTTTTTTTTTCATCTGTAGAAGTCGAATTTTTATTTCAGTATGAATGTTTATACTTATGGACTCCCTTTTTTTCATGATAGGATTATTTACATAATTTTTAAAATATTTATTTTTATTTTATGTGTATGAGTGTCTTTCTGATTTTTTGATGTAGGGCACTTAGAGCTATAAAGTTCCCTCTAAGGACAGCTTTCAGCATGTCCTAGACGTTTTGTTGTGTTGTATTGTCCTTTTCATTTAGTTCCAGGAATAATTTTATTTCTTAATTTCTCTTTTGACCCAGCCATCATTCAGGAGTGTGTTGTTTAATCTCCATGTGTTCATGTGGTGATTAGGGCTTCTTCCAGTGTTGATTGTAAGCTTTATTGC
>NW_008352654.1:2907298-2908483 GCF_000622305.1 Nannospalax galili
AGATGAGCATTGAATCCTGTCATTTTTATTTCTGTTTACATCTTGATATAGCTGTACTTTTCCACAGTTACACCTTCATTGAATTTCTTTCCACAACCCCTTGGGTATAGTCATTCCTTTCTTCAGCTCTTTGTATTGCTTCCAGAACTCTCTGAAAGGCTGGTTTTGTGGACATGAATTCCTTCAGCCTATTTATGTCATGGAAGATTTTTCTTTCCTCTTCAACTATAATAGACATTTTAGCTGGGTATAGTAATCTGCATTGGCACCTGTGGTCATTTAAAACTGGGAATACTTTGGTCCAGTCTCTTCTGGCTTTCATAGTTTGTACTGAAAAATCAGCTGTAATCCTAATGGGTTTTTCCTTTATATGTGACTTGTTTCTCTTTTGCAGCTTTCAGTACTGTCTCTTTGTTTTGTATGTTTAATGCTTTTACTATAATGTGCTGTGGAGAGTTTCTTTTCTGGTCCTGTCAGCTTGGTGTTCTATATACTTCTTGTATTTGTATGGGCATGTCTTTCTTTAATTTTAGGAAGTTTTCTTCCACAATTCTGTTGAAGATCTGGTCCATGCTATTATCTTAGGATTCTTCTCCTTCCTGTATGCCTATGATTTGTAAGTTTGCTCTTTTTATGGTGTCACAAAATTCCTGCATATTCCACTCTTGTTATTTCTTAAATTTTTTATAATCTTTGCTTGAGTGGTCTAGTTTGTCCACTTTATCTTCCAATCTTGATACTCTTTTTTCCATTTCATTCATCCTATTGTTGAGGCTTTCTCCTGTCGTTTCTAATTGGCTTACTAAATGTTTCACTTCCTTCTTCATTTCAGCCTGAGTATTCTTCAATATTTCTAACTCTTTTCTGAATTCATTCAGAAGTTTATCCCTATCTTCCTTCACTTCTTTGATTTCTTTTTTTGTGTGTTCTTTAAATTCACTGAATTCTTTTATCATGTTTGTTGTTTGTAACTGTTCTTTTGAGTTCAATGTCCTGCATTATCTCTAGGGTGTTCTCATTGTACTCCTCTAGGGGACTATTGGTATTTAGTGGGGATATATTATTTTTGTTTTTTGTGTTATTATTTTTTCTCTGTGACTTTGACATGTGGATTTTCTTTGTAGTTTCTGATTCTTGTGTAAGACTCAAGCCTTCCTTTGTTGAGTTTCTGTTTCTGTTTGTAAA
>NW_008352654.1:2908658-2913228 GCF_000622305.1 Nannospalax galili
GCCAGGCCCAGGAAAGATGCTGGTCTAGGGCACCTGGTGGCTGGGCCACCCAGAGATGCAAAGGAAGATGGGGGTGGGAAGCAGCCCCAAGTGCTCCTGGTGACTGCACTGAGGAGCTGGGTTGGTCTGGATGCAAAGGATCAGTAAGAGGAAAGGTCAGCCCCGGCATCAAGGAAAGAGGCTGGTGGGTCATGCAGGCCCAGGGAAGTAGAGAGAGGTGAGGGCAGGGCCAGGCCCAGAGTGCTCCTGGGGACCCGAGAAGGAACTGAGTTGGTCTGGATGCAAAGGATCAGGAAGCAGTGGTGGTTCCCCAGATGTCTGGGGCGCCAAGAGAAGGAATGGGACAAGACCCAGGCTAGGAGGAGAGACCAGTGGGGGAGATGGGAGGGTGGATGAGGCTGAGGGAGTCAAGGCGCGGAGGGCACAATCGACTTATCTCTGAGAGAGAGGCCTGTAGGTTGGAGAGAGCTCTTCTTCTTTTTTTCTTTTTTTTCTTTTTTTTTGGTCTTTTTGAGTCAGGGTCTTCCTGCATCTCCAGCTAGCCTGGAACTCACTATGTAGACCAGGCTGAACTTGATCTGACTGCCCAGAAATCCCATCAACCTCTGCCTCTGGAGTGCTCGGATTAAAGGTGTACACCACTACATCCAACTAGACGTTGTCAATTTTTTTTTTCCCTTTTTTTGAGACAGGATCTCCTTGTAGCCCCAGCTGTCCTGGAACTCACTATGTAGACCAGGCTGGCCTTGAACTCACAAAGATCAGCCTGCCTCTGCCTCCCAAGTGCTGGGATTAAAGGTGTGCGCCACCACACCCTGTGACATTGTCTATTTTAAGAGACAGGTTGTACATGTGTTGATAGAGGAGCTAGAATGCTTTGAAATTCCATTGTGATGACATTAATCTAAAATATAGTCAGCACAAGAGAAGTGTAAAGTAAACAGACATGTGCATCAGGTGATAACAGTCTACCCAGAGCCCAGAGGAAGAATCCTTTTGACTGGAATTTGTCAGTTTTATATAATAGCATCCAAAGAATTTTTGTATCTTGGACCCAGGAATTCTGAATCTAGATAATTCTCCTCTTTTCCCTCAGCTGAATGAACTATCCCACGAAATTCTCCAAAATCTTTTTGTACAGATACACTGCAGGGACCTTTTCCTCTTCCTTCTGGAGAATTTTCCCTCTATCCTCTGAAGGTGTGATTTAATATGAGTCTATGAAAATGAACAAGCAAAACAGATTAACAGGAGAAAAGCTACACAAGATTATTATGTGCATGAGGGTATCATGTAAAGGAAAAATGAATACCTAACAACATAGTGTAGCCTAGTTTATATACTCCAGAGAGAGGGAAGAGGGCCTAAGGTGGCTAGATGAAGTATCTGATTTCTAGGAAGATGAGCAAGCATCCTCAGAAGAACAGATCCCCAAGGCAAAGGTCCATTTGGGATTGATATTTATCTTTGAATGTCTGCTTCTGTAATGCAAATCCCATTGTGAAGCCAGGGGTGGTGGTGCATGCCTTTAGTCCCAACACTTGGGGCGGGGAAGAGACAGGCAGATCTCTAAATTAGAGGCCAGCTAGGTCTAAAGGGAAACCCTATCTCAAAAAAGACAAACAAAACAAAACAAAACAAACAAACAAACAAACAAAAAACCCCAAAAAACAAAAACAAAACCACCAAAACCAAAAACAAAACCCAAAAAACCAAACAAAACAAAAAACCAAAACACAAATTTCATCTTGATAAAATAACAGAGGGATGGGAATGTAAAGTTGTCCAGCCGCTCAGAATGGAGGTTCCTCAACTCAAACTAGAACTACCATATGACCCAGCTATAGCAACTCTTGGGTGAATACCTGAAAGATGCCATATCAACATTCCATAGAGATACTTGCTCATTCATATTTATTGCTACACTATCTACAATATGAAAAGGAGCCAGCCTGATATCTATCAACAGATAAATGGATAAAGAAAATGTACATATATGCAATGGAATTATATCCAGTCATAAAGAAAAATGAAATCATGACATTTGGAGGAAAATAGATGGAACTGGGAAGCACTGTGTTAAGTGAAATAAGCGTCTCTTTAAAAGGTATGTTTTCTCAGGGCTGGAGAGATGACTCGACAATAAAGAGCACTGTCTACTCTTATAGAGGACCTGGATTTGGCTCCTAGCACCCACACATAAAATAACAACCACCTGTAACTCCAATACCAGGGGATCTGACACCCTCTTCTGAGCTCCTTGGGCACTGCATGACATGAGTGCACTTACATACATGCAGGCAATACATTCATACACATAAAATAAAAATCACAAATAAAATATTTTTTTAAGAGATATGTTTTCAGCCGGGTGTGGTGGCACATGCCTTTAATCCCAGCACTCTGGAGGTGGAGGCAGGTGGATCTCTGTGAGTTCAAGGCCAGCCTGGTCTATGTAGTGAGTTTCAGACCAGCTGGGGCTACAGGGAGACCCTGTCTCAAAACAAACAAACAAACAAACAAAAAAACAAAAACAAAACCAAAACTAAACAAAACAAAACACCAAAAAAAAAAAAAAAAAAAGAAATGTATGTGTATGTATATGCATGTGTGTACCTCTTGAAACTTGAAAGGAGATCATGAGAGGGCAGAAAGAGGTCTTAAAAGGAGGTGGAAAGTAGAGGGAGTAATGGAATAAATGTGCTAAGAATGCAGAAGGACTAATCGGGAGGAAGGAAGGGAACCAGCCGGAGGGGGAAGGAACAAAGGAGAGAACAAAGGACCACTATAATGACACCTACTTAGAAGATGCTGAGATGAAACCCATTAGTTTGCATGCTGACCTAAAAAATTAATAATAACAAGGGTAGAGAGATGGCTCAGGGGGTTAAAGCACCCACATGGTGGAAGGAGAGAACCAACTCCTGTAAGTTATCATGTGACCTATACACATATATACACACACACACACACACACACACACACACACACCACTAAATAAATAAATAATAAATAAATAAATGCAATTTAAAAACATAAAATGAAACAACAGGGAGAGGATTGAAGGTGATGGTGTTCCTTTTTGGTAGATCTACATTTTAGAGAAATAAGGAAACCTCATAGGAAAACCTTTTACATCATTTCTTGATTCTCAAGTACTGTCAATTTAAAATAATTGGCATACCATGACACCATATATTGGGTGAACCTTCTGAATGTTCATCATTCTGCTAGTGACTGACTCCACCATTTTAGAAAAGCGGAGTTCTGGATCATAAGCAAGAATGTTCTAGACATCAGCAAATTATATATCCCCACAACAATTAACCAGCCACATTGAAATTTTATGTGCTCAAACTAATGCATTTTCCAAGGATCTTGTCCAAATGACTAATAACATAAACATTGGATCTCACAAACTCAATGATAAGACATGTGCCAGTAAATATTAGTCTTGGCCAGGGTGTGGTAGGTCACACCTTAAGTCCTAGCACTTGGGAGGCAGAGGCAGGCAGGATTTCTGTGAGATCTAGGCAAGCCTGGTATAGCCTATGTATAGTGAGTTCCAGGCCAGCTGGGGATGCAGGGAGACCCTGTCTCAAAAAGACAGAAAAAAAAAATTAGTCTTGGTGACTCTGCCCTGAAGAATCTGCCCACTCTTGGGTGTGTGCTACTTTCCGAGACTCCTCTTTGGAAGGCCCACTGTAAGGGAGGGAGGCGAAAGATGATGTCAAGGGTTAAAGAATTTGAGTTTTACTGCTTGTAACTGTTTTTGAGTTTTACTGCTTGTAACTAATTGACTCAATTCGGGAAGAGACACAGGCACCCAGAGACAGATGCAGGAGCTGCAGTCCCAGAACATGACCTGTGATAAGTCATGTAGGCAGGCATGCCTGCTTGCACAAGATAACAGGGTAGGGTTGTGCCAGACACACACTACCCTCCCCTCCCCGATTGAGACACCTAGAGGGGCTGCAACATTGTGGTGGTTTGAAACTATTGGTTGTGTAAGCGCGGGCTTTTGTGTAACGGCTGTGGGAGCCTATATAATCTCTGCCTGAAGTTGCCTCGGGGTTGATTTGCTCTAACCAGACCTGCGTGTCTTGGGAGGACGGTAGACCCCAGCTAGCTGGCCTAATAAAACTCTGCTTGATTTTTGCATCTCTGTGCTCGTGTACTTGTTCCCTTGGGAAAGAACCCACTGAGTTTTGGACCCTAACACCCGCCACATCCATGTTCTGTTCTCAGATGTGCCTTTCTTTCTTCTGAGCACTGTCTTTCTCTTAACCCTCATTCTTAAGATTATATTAAAATATTTTTACTGGCTTGGCAAGATGGCTCAGCAGGTAAATGTGTTTGCTGCCCAACGATACAAACCTGATGGCCTGAGTTTGATTGCTAGAATGTACCAAAAGGTAGAAAGAGAAACTGACTCCTGACTCCATCAAATTGTCCTCTGACCTCCACATGCATGGCATGGCATGTGCACTCCCCCCACAATGCTAATTAATAATAATAATTTATTATTTAAAAGTACCTTTATTAAATTCCAACTGTGCTTCATAAAAAG
>NW_008352654.1:2913325-2915757 GCF_000622305.1 Nannospalax galili
TATTTTAAAAAAATATTTTATTTTATTATTATTATTTTTAAAATTTTATGTGTATGCGTGTATTGACTGCATGTAGGTAAGTCCATCTGTGTTGTGCAATGCCCAAGGAGGAGTTACAGACAATTGTTAGCTGCCATGTGGGTGCTGGGATTCGAACCTGGGTCTTCTGCAAGAACAGTCAGTGTTCTTAACTGCTGAGCCATCTCTCCAGCCCCGTTTTGTTTTATTGAGACAGGGTCTCACTATGTAGCCTATAACTGGCCTTGAACATGTGGTGATCTTCCTGTCACTGCCTCCCAAGTGCTGGGATTAAAGGTTTGCACCACCAAGCCTGGCTTGTTGGTACATACTTGTAATCCCAGCACTTGGGAGGCAGAGGCAGGTGTATCTCTGTGAGTTCAAGGCCAGCCTGGTCTACATAGTCAGTTCCAGGCCAGCTGGGGCTACAGGGAGACCCTGTCTCAAAAAAAGACCAAAAAACCCAACCAAACAAACAAACAAAAAAATCCCAAAAAACAAGTATGTACCAACATGCCCAAATCTAGTTTATCAGTTAATAGTGTATGATTAAGAGCCAGAGATGTGTGCTTTTGCCTAGGATAGATAAAGCTCTGGGTTTGATTCCTTCTCATAAAAAATGAAAGAACCCTTGTGTGTTTGCATTGGTCAGCTCCTTGGTGGTCTTTGGGGTCTCGCAAACTGGGCACAACATCACAAGTGTCCTGTTTGAATAATATTTCTGTAATCCTATAAATGCTCTGACCTGACAATGATCATGGCTTCTTCTTCGCCCGAGATAGCCCGGCTTTTCAAAAAATAAAATTTACCTTGCTACTTTTCTTAAAGTGGTGCTGGTGATTTTTTGCAAACTCTGACCTATAACAGTTGGCAGCAGAGGACCCAAGATGTGGTGGTTTGAATGAGAACTGTCTTCCATAGGCTCACGTATTTGAACACTTGGTCCCCGAGTGGCACTGTTTGAGGAAGTTGTGGAACCTTTAGGAGGCAGAGCCTTGTTGGACTCTCCCTTGGGGACTGGCTTTGAGCATTTATAGCCTGGCCTCACTTTCTGCTCTTTCTCTCTGCTTCATGCGTGCAAATAAAATGTGACCAGCTAGCCGCTTGATCCTGCTGCCATGCCATGACTTCCCAGCTATGAGGACTCTATCCTTCTGGAACTATAAGTTAAAATAAAACCTTTCTTCCTTAAGTTGCTTTTGGTCATGGTATTTTATCACAGCAACAAAAAAGTAACTAATACGCAAAGTAATGCATTTCAGAGCTGCACTGGGAAAGGTGGGGAGCAGATGTCCCAGAGGGTAGGCACAAAGAGAGAAAGGTAAGCACATTACCTAACCTAAAGCATCATATTTGGAGGGGGGGTCTTTTCGAGACAGGGTCTCCCTGTAGCCCCAGTTGGCCTGGCACTCTCTATATAGACCAGGCTGGCCTTGATCTCACAGAGATCCACCTGCCTCTGCCTCCTGAGTGCTGGGATCAAGGCCTTTAATGTTCTTTTTTAAAGGTAGGTTCTCATGCAGTCCAGGCTAGACTCAAACTCACTATGCACCTGAGGATGAGCCTACACTTCTTCTGCTTCCAACACCCATATGTTGGTATTACAAGCATGGGTCTCCACAGCCAACCCTAGCCTCCCAGTACCTCTCATCATATCACCCTGTTTGCTCTTATTATTCCTTTCCAGTTTTACTATTTCAATGTTCTTCCTCCCTACAATTAGAATGTAAGCTCCTTGAAAGCAAGGAATTTGTCTTGCTTATACAAAATTGTATCCTTACCTGGAGCACTCGAGCCCAAAAGAGTAAGGAAGGTATCTTCATGGGTGGAGGAAGGAGGTTAGATAGAATGGCCAGCCTGGGTTTTCAGAGTCTGAGTGGTGTATGGAGGACATCTGCCTTAGGTTAGGTGTAGAGACAGTGTGACAGTCTTGGTTGTCAACTTAATTGGACCTGGAAATCAACTAAGCCATTAAGCACACCTGTGAATGACTTTCTTTAAATGAAGTGGGAAGACTCACACTAAGTGTGGGCAGCACCTTCTGGTGGTAGCCAGATCAAAGGAGGTCCAAGAAAAAGCTTGTTAGTTCTTGCCTGCTTGCCTTGCACATCGCTGGCAAGTCCATCTTCCATGTTTGAGAGCTCATCTACTCTGTTGCTGCCATCGCTACTACAACTGCTGCTGTTGCCGTCCTTCGAAGATATCAGAAACCAGTTTCTTTAGGCTCCCAATGTGAGCTGAAGACCCTCAGCTCTCCAGGATTCCTCCAGGCCTTCAGCACCAGATTAGGACAGCTGAGATATCCAGCCTCATGGATAGAACAGCTACTGGGTTTTCAATCTCTGTAGTGTGAAGACAGCTATTGCTGGACTACCCAGACCTTATCACGCAAATCAACTTAATAAATCATATAT
>NW_008352654.1:2915900-2925568 GCF_000622305.1 Nannospalax galili
GTTCCTCTATAGAACATGACTAAAACAAATGATGACAAGAGATGGCTACATATGAGCTGTCTAGATGGCTCAGTGCATAAACAACCTGAGTTCAATCCCCCGGACCCACACAAAGGTGAAAGGGGAGAGGGGACTCCACAAAGCTGTACCTCTGACTTCTATACATGGACTGTGACAGAAGCATGCTTGAGCATGCACACACACACACACACACACACACACACACACGCACACATGCACTCACACATATCATACCCACACATAAAAATTATAAATAAAAATTAAAAAAAATTTTTTTTATATGGGGCGGGTTGCTAGACCCCCGGCGTGGTGTGTGCGGGCACCCTGGGGTCTCTGCCACACCTGGCTAGTCCCGGCGTGAGTCTGGCCGCAAGCAATGTGGGGAGCGCGCCTGGGCTCCCGGGCGCACTCACTCTGGATGTGGCCCGGGGTTAGGTGTGCACGCACTCTCCCGCAGTGGTTCTGGTCCCGCTGGCTAGCCGCTGGCGGGCCTAGCCAGAGACAGCAGGTGCGCAGACTTCTCTGATGCTGGCTGTAGCTGATGGCTACACACTTCTCTGGAGCGGAGAGCTTCCTCTGCTACTAGAGTATTATCTAGTCGGGATCCCGCCTCTATTACACCCTTGTGCCCTTCCTCAGGATTGCGGAGTCCTGGCCAGTGAACTCCACAGGGAAGAAACACGGAGGCGGCGAAAGCTAGGATATCCGTGGGTCGGTAACGGAGAGTGCTGCTCTCCGGTGAGATCAGGTCGCCGGTAGTAAGACACAGGACTCAAGGCACGGCTTAGTCTGTGTTTACTGCTTTATTGTATCTCTGCTCCTTGCTGTCCAGCGCTCTCCTGATCCAGCTTTCTGAGACCCAATATCCGGGACCCCGTCTCTGACCTGATCTCCTGGTCCCAGTCTCTGACCTGATCTCTTGGTCCCAGTCTCTGACCTGATCTCCTGGTCCCAGTCTCTGACCTGATCTCTTGGTCCCAGTCTCTGACCTGATCTCCTGGTCCCAGTCTCTGACCTGATCTCTTGGTCCCAGTCTCTGACCTGATCTCCTGGTCCCAGTCTCTGACCTGATCTCTTGGTCCCAGTCTCTGACCTGATCTCCTGGTCCCAGTCTCTGACCTGATCTCTTGGTCCCAGTCTCTGACCTGATCTCCTGGTCCCAGTCTCTGACCTGATCTCTTGGTCCCAGTACTCTGCCATGAAAGGAATCTGCAGCACATGGTTTCCGAGCTCGTGAGCTATCCAGACGTGAAGAGACTTCTACTTGCATAACAGAGAACCCCAACATTTTTAGTCTTTTTTGAGACAGGGTCTCTCTGTAGCCTCAGCTGGCCAGGAACTTGCTATGTAGACCAGGCTGGCTTCAAACTCACAGAGATCTACCTGGCTCTGCCTCTGAGTGCTAGGATTAAAGGCATGTGCCACCATACCATGCTTAAATAAAAACAGAAATTTTAAAATAGAGATGATAGTGGTGAAATAGAGGTGGCACACACCTTTAATCCCAGCACTTTGGAGGCAGAGGCAGGCAGACCTCTGTGAGTTCAAGGCCAGCCTGGTCTACATTTCAAGTTCCAGGCCAGTTGGGGCTACAGGGAGAATATGTCAGAATGCCTTCCCAGCTGTCAGTGAGACACCCAAGCTGCAATAAACACATGCACAACTCAGATCTTGGCTTCCAGACCCCAATCTCCATTAAGTGGAATGAAGGTTCCAGAGAAAATGACTCATCCCAGAGTTGGTGTAGAGAAACTACAAGGTGAGCCCAGAATGTAGTATACAAACAAAGCAAAAAAATGCTAAAAGATTGATGATTTGTCTAAAGAATAGTTGTTAAATGAATTAGAGAACTATATGAACAAGTACAGCAATCATATTCTTTTTTAGATTTTATTTATTATTTTTATTTTTTTATGGGTATGCGTGTATTGCCTGCATGTAGGTAAGTGCACCCATGTCATGCAATGCCTAAGGAGGTCAGAAGAGACTGTCAGATCCCCTGGGACTGGAGTTATGGACAGTTGTTAGCTGCCACGTGGGCGCTGGGATTTGAACCTGGGTCTTCTGCAAGAACACCCAGTGTTCTTAACTGCTGAGCCATCTCTCCAGCCCCCAGCAATCATATTCTTAAGAAAAAAAGACACCCAAATGTTAGAAGTCCTTATTTAGAGCAATGGATTTATTCTATGTAATTTAAATTTATTTGCATTATGCTTTCCTGGACTGTACTAAGCATACATTATTGATTTATTAATATTTTTAATTTTTTGAGACAGGGTTTTCAAGGCTGGACTCTACCTTGCAATCCTCCTGCCTTAACCTCATGAGTGCTGGGATTAGAGGCCTTTACCGCTGTACCCAGCTTGAAGGCTGTGGGGGAAGGGGGTTCTTATGTTTGCTGCTGCTGCTTGGGCCTACTCTGTCACCAACCCAGTGGATCTCAAATGTGAGACCACTTGCTTTGGGAGACAGATGTTTTTATAGGTTTATTTCATCAAGTTTAGCAAATAGGGGGTCTCCAGCCTGGCAAGCATCTGATTGGTTGCAGCCCAGTGCCAAACCATACACTGCTGCCTTCAGGAAATCTGAAGGGACAGCTGGACTTTTAGTACTTTCCTGTCCCTGGTTAATTGACCATTGGTGGAGGAGTTGTTCTCTATCTGTTCCAAGTATACTTTTTTTGTTTTTGTTTTTTTCCTGGAACAGGGTTCAGGGCTGGGTCAGTCCCATGGAGGTTTTATCCAAGATGGAGTCACTCAGGTCTCTCATTCCCCCCTCTGACTAGTACCTTGGGGGCCCAATCACAGGCGCTCCCTCATCTTATGTTTTTTATTACCCAAACTCTGGAGAGACTGATAGTGGGTATTGATTGCTCCCACGTTACCTTAATAAGATCTCCTCCCTGGGGGGCCCACCATATGTGTCTCATTGTTTGACAGCCCCAGAAAGCATAATAAGTAGCACTATCCCCTCCATACCTGTTTATCTGGGACTTGTATTTTGGAGTTTTAGGCCCTGGGCAAATATAGAACCGGCCTGGTTTTCTATATGGGCCTGGAGAGTTAGTTAGAGCATAAGGATGTGCACCTCCCTTAGGGTTGAAATCAGAGAAAGCATCTAAATGGGAGTGCACAGTTGGGAACCAAGTAGCCAGAGGTGCTACTTGGGAGATCTGAAACAAAATATTGCCTCCTATCACATCTTGGAGGACCCAAGTCAGATTTATCAGTTGATGCAGGCTTCCCGGAGCAGGAGTGGCTATCATGGGGAACAGAGTATATGCAGTCAACAGTTTGAAAATCAGGTGAGCTTTAGCTTGAGCGGATTGTTGGGGTTCTTTGAAACTCTCCATCCTGACGCTGGGGATGTGCAGTCCTCTATGGTGAATGGGTCAGCTGGCCGTACATGTGTGTGGTGGATCCATGATGCTACATCATCCACTTTGAGGGCTGTGGGGGTGGTCAGTAGGATGACATAGGGACCCTTCCATCATGGCTCTAAGGATCCTTGTCAATGCCTCTTAACGTAGACCCAGTCACCGGGTTGGTATCGATGAGGTTCTGGAGGAAGCCCTGTCTCATAAAGAGCACGTAGTTTAGACCATACATGTTTATGGGACCATTGGATTTCCCTGAGGTCGTCCAACAGGTCCCGATCTTTAAATTTAGTAATCTACTCTGCCTGGAGGTTAGGAATAATGGGAGAGGGCACTACAAACATGATCTCAAAGGGGGTTAATCCCATCTGGTAAGGGGAGTTACACACTCGATAGAGTGCAAATGGGAGGAGAGTCACCCAGTCACCGCCAGTCTCTAAGGTCAATTTAATTAAGGTCTCTTTCAGAGTTTTATTCATTTTTTCTACCTGTCCTGAACTCTGGGGTCTATAAGCACAATGTAGTTTCCAATCAATCCCCAGAACTGTGGCCAGACTCTGACTTACCTTGGGTACAAAAGCTGGTCCATTATCTGACCCTATCATCTGTGGAAAGCCGTACCTGGGGAGGATGTCTTTCAACAATTTCTTTGCCACCATTTGAGCTGTTTTATTGTAGGGAAGGCTTCAGTCCATCCTGAAAAAGTATCTACAAAGACTAGTAAATAACGGTATCTGTACCTGTCAGGCTTTATCTCGGTGAAATCCATTTTCCAATAGGCTCCAGGTTTTCTCCCTCGAAGTCTGATTTCTGGGTTTTTAATATTTGGCACCACATTAGTGAGTTGGCATGCTTTACAGCCATTGACAATGTCTTTAATCTTTAAATTAGCCTCCTTGATTTTTACTTCGGCATGTCGAATTAAGTCCTGCATCTTCTTGAAGCCCATGTGGGAAGAACAGTGTATTTTTGCCAACATTTGTTTTCCTAATTTTTCTGGGAGGATCAGCTTCCCTTCTGCTGACTTCCACCATCCTTCCAGGCCTTGGGTCCCGTGGCTGGATTCGGGGCAACTGGTACCTGGAAGGTGATTCTAGCAGGATTAAGAAGTAATGCCTGATAATGAGTTATATGGGCATTACTTAGCCATCTGTCCGGGGGCTGCTTTAAAACTCCTTCAATTGCATGTGGTGTGGTGATGGTCAAGTTCTGGCCCAAAGTCAGTTTGTCAGCATCTTTTACCAGTAGTGCCTCTTTGAGTATATAGCCCAAGTATTGGACCTGTTGTTTGCATAGTTGGGCCTTTTTAACAGAGGCCCGATAGCCCAGGCTTCCCAAAGTCTGCAACAGGCATTTTGTGCCGTCCATGCAAGCCACTTGGCTGTCTGCCATCACAAGTAGGTCATTCACATACTGCAAGAGACTCCTTTCCCTGATGCTATCTGTCTCAGATGCCTCCGCCGGTCCTCTAGATCTGCAGTGGCAGCCAGCAGGATCCTTGCCAGGTCCTTGTTCTGCCTCCTTTCTGCCTTTATCTGTTTTTCCTCTGCACTATCCCTATTATTGCATACTTCCTCTGCCACAGTTATTAAATCCCTTAAGCTCTTCTCACCCAGTCTCTCCACACTTTGGAGTATTTTCTTTATATCTGGAGCCGACTGGTTAACAAAAGCCATGGCCACTGCCGCTATATTATCTTTGGCCTCCTGGTCTAATGGAGTGTACCTGTGGAAGGCATCCATTATTCGCTCCAAGAACACAGCTGGGAGTTCATTTAGTTCCTGACTAATATCATATACCTTTGTCAAATTAGTTGGTCTATGAGCAGCCGCTTTGAGACCTGCCAATAGAGCCTGGTGGTAAACCAGATGCCTCCCCTTACCTTCTGCAGTATTATAACTTCAATCAGGCCAGGTCAGTGGATAGGCAGCATCAATCAGTGTCAGGTCAGTAGTAGGGACACCAGTATTGCCAGGGATTAACTTCCTGGCTTCTGTTTGGATACATTCCCTTTCCTCTGTGGTAAACAGGACCTGTAATAATTGATGATAATCATCCCAAGTGGGTTGGTGTGTGAATAAAACAGTTCTCCAGTTGTAAAGGTCACTAGTGGCGAATGGGCAATAGTGATGGGGCTGGTTGTTGGCCTCATCTGTGGGGCCGGTGACTCTGAGGGGTAAAACAGTAGAGTCTGGACCCTCTGGTGTTGCTGCCCTTCTACTCCTAGTCCCCTGAGCTGGTCCCCCCCTGCGCCTGTGAAGAATCTGATACCAGGGGTGCCAGTTCCAGAGGGGGTACCTCCTGTGGAGGAGGTGGATAAGGAGGGGGAGGAAAAATTAGATCTTCTGTGCTGCCTGTAAGACAGGGTACAGTGACGGTACTGATGGTATGGTTTCAGGCTTAGGTGCTTTCTGGGTTGTCATTTTTTGTTCTGCAGCCATCAGCACCTCAGTTTTCTTTAAGAAGAAAAGATTTGACCCAAGAAGGGGGGTTATTAGCTAAATCTCCCCAGGCCACTATGTATGATATTTGATCTGAGTGTCCTACATGTGGTCGAAGAATAACTTTCTCAACTGCATTAATGACAGTGGGACCAAAGGTCCCCTCTGAGGGCCATCCCATGTTGAAAGTGGGCCATTCAGACCTGCAGAAAGTAGTTAGTTTATCCTTCCTGACAACAACAGAGAGGTTATGGGCTCGAGTCTTAACCTCTCCAAAATGTGCAAGAACCAGGTCCAGGGGTGTAGAGGGAGTCTGTCCCATTGTGTCCATCTCAGTCACAGAGAAATAGACAACCAAAGACAAAACTGAGAGCCAGAAAGACACACAGAAGGCCAAGTAGCAAATTCCCCCACTCATGTGGAAGAAAAACTGAAAGTAGGACAATGGCGAACTGCTGTGCCACGGGAGCGACCCACCTTGTCCTTTTACAGAAATCAACAGAGTCCAGGACCCTCATCCCCTCTGCTGGGGTCTGGAATGTCTTCCAGACCTCTGTGGTCACAGTCATCCTGCGCGTCTGCTCCAACCACTCCTGACCACACTGTTTACAAGTTTGCCTCGAGGCTCAGAACAAAAGCTGGGACAGACACAGACAGGTACAACTAGACACAAACAGATGCTTACCAGCCAGCCAGGAACCTTTTGGTTCCGGGGTCCTTGGGGGGAGTCTTGGGGATCCCCGATGAGCCCCCAAGATGTTGTGCCCAGTTCGTGAGACCCCAAAGACCACCAAGGAGCTGACCGATGCAAACACACAAGGGCTCTTTTATTGTTGCAAGCTTAAGCTTGGGCCCACTCTGTCACCGACCCAGTGAATCTCAGATGTGAGACCCCTTGCTTTGGGAGACAGAGGTTTTTATAGGTTTATTTCAGCAAGTTTAGCAAGTAGGGGGTCTCCAGCCTGGTAAGAATCTGATTGGAGCAGCCCAGTGCCAAACCATAAACTGCTGCCTTCAGGAAATCTGAAGAGACATCTGGACTTTTAGTATTTTCCTGTCCCTGGTTAATTGACCATTGGTGGGGGAGTTGTTCTCTATCTGTTGCAAGTATACTTTTTTGTGTGGTTTTTTCTGGAACAGGGTTCAGGGCTGGGTCAGTCCCATGGAGGTCTCTCAGTGAACCAACCAGGTTTGTACAACATAGCAGAACTTTGAATCTATTAATCAACAACTAATCATTATACGGACAAGTGATACAGTCATATAACTTGGCAATCAACTTTATAATTTTAAAATTAGTCAACTTCCTAGCCATAACAAGTATAGTAAGAAAGCTGAAATCAGCAGTTACTGGGTGGTCATACAATAACAGGGTGGTCTCATACTTTGTGTCAAAGTGACCTAAAATAGCAAGAGAGTTACAGAAGCAAAAACAAGCAGTTAGCCAGATGTAGAATGTCTGAGATTAGCATGTTCCACTGGTTTGTGATTGAGCTATTTCTTAGAACTCAAGGCTGTGGTCCCTTTTTAAATATTTCCTATAAGTGAAAAGAGGTTACTGTTAAAATAGCTATTCTGAGCAAGATGGAGTAACTTAGGTTAAGTTGCTAATATAGCTCACTAGCCTTGTGGTTGAGTTCAGCCATTGGAAGGCACCAGCAGTAGATAGATGGATGGGAGGAGAGAGAAATGTGGGTTTTGCTTCCTCCTTCCTTGCTTTAGGATGTGGTTTCTGGCCATAGCCCCTTTTTCTAGGCTCCCCATTGCTCCTTCAAGCTGGCTAGTGCTCACAGCTTTCCACTCTTTCAGGTGATGGGGCCCCAGGGTCAAGGGGTCCTTTGATCCTTCTTCCATCTCTGTTCCTTCAGTACAGTTGATGGAATCAAACTAAAGCCCCCCAGGTTAAAGTAGATTTAAATCAAATCCCCCAGACTAAAGAAAAATATTCAGAACAAGAAAGTAAGAAGTAAAATAATTCTAACTGTTGAGAAAGAGCTGACCTTTTCATGCTCCAGACATCACCAGAGACTCCCCCCCTCCCACTATTGCCGGTTGCTGCCGGCCCCCTCCCACTGCTGCCGGTTGTGGTTTGTGGTTTCTGCCTTTAAAAATCGCCTGTAAGCTGAGCTCGGGGCTGCTGTTCTCTCACTCTCCTTCTGAGTGAGGCAGGAGCCTCGTCTGCGCAAAGGATTAAATCCTCTTGCTTGTTGCAGCTCCTGGTCTGAGGACTAAGTTATTGGGGTGCGGCCTCCCGTGGACGTTGGGTACCCCAGCCTGGGGGTCCTACACAGTCTCTTGAACCATCTATGATAGTTTGAAACTGAAATGTCCATTGCATGTTCTTGTGGTAAAGACTTGGCTGCCAGCAGGTGGGCTTTGGGGACGTGATTACCTCCTGAGGGTTCTGACTTGGTCAATAGACGAATCCTTGGTGGGTTAATACAGGATGGTGTTGTTAGCAGTGGAATACTAGTAGGTTGGGTCTAGTTGGAAGAAGTCATTGGGGGTATGCCCTTTACAGATAAACCTTGTCCCCAGACTCTTCCTAGCTTTCTGTTTCTGCTTCTCGGTTGCCGTGAGGTAAACAGCTTTTCTCTGCCATATGTTCTACTGTGATATTTTTCCTCATTATAGGCCCAGAAACAACAGAAACAGCCTCTCTGAAACCTTGGAAACCATGTGCCCAAATAAATCTTTCTTCCTGCTGGGCTAGCACTTGAGAAGTAGAGGCAGGAAGCTTAGGGGTTCAAGGCCAGCTTGGACTACATAGTGAGTTTGAGGCCAGCTTGAGCTACATAGTGAGTTTGAGGCTAGCTTGGGCTATGAGAGAGCTTGTCTAAAAAACAAACAGCCAGGTGTGGTGGTGCAAGCCTTTAATCCTAGCACTTGGGAGCCAGAGGCAGGTGGATCTCTGTGATTGCAAGGGCAGCCTGGTCTACATAGTGAGTTTAGGCCACCCAGGGCTGCATAGTGAAACTGTGTCTCAACAAACAAACAAATAAAATATAAACCCTTTCTCCCTTTTCAGTTGTTTCTTTCAAATATTTGGTCATAGTGACTAAAAAGTGACTGGCATACCATCTGAGTTAGAATCTGTTTTAGGAACAGGCCTTTTAAAGAAATTAACTTTTTAAAATTATTTGTTGTGAATAAAATTTTCAAGTCAATATATAGTTATACAATACATAGAGGAATATTGACTTTTCCAAAGTGTAGTGTTAATTGTTTAGGAAGGAAAATATTACCCAGGCTATTTCTCTTGATCTAAGGGCAGAGTGGATTAGCTCCTTGCTCTGCTCCAACTGGAGGGCTCAGTGTTTTAAGGTATGCCGAAGAAAGGGGTGTGAACTTTGCTGATTGTACTTCTCCAGCCTACAGATTGTCTAAGTCATGCCATTTTGGGTAACTTTATGGGCTGGAACTACATTTCCTTCATCAAGCTTCTTCCTTGCTATCTATTCCTTCCCATAGGGAAGTGTCTCAGTCATTAGGGATCAATGAGCCCCTTGCTTGGACACACAGAGCAGACATTGCAAGGGTTGGTGCCCAAAATTTTGCTTCCATTTGGAAGATTCAAGCAATTTAAAAAACGTTCCCCCTTTGGTAGTAAATATGTATGTACAAGCCTACAGTCTTCCAAAAATGGTCAGAACTAGAGAATGAGGAGGGACTTGTAGGAAAAGGACCTTGCTGGAGTTCCCATGAGCCTTAGTTGTCTGATGTGCACTGTTTCCATGACTGACTTTATCAATGTCAATAGCTTTATAAACATAGAAAAGCAATAGGAGAGACAGACGAGGTGGGGGTGGGGGAATCCTACAGAATAAGAG
>NW_008352654.1:2925603-2972181 GCF_000622305.1 Nannospalax galili
ATGGGAGGGTGGGGGTGGGGGTGTGGAAACGTGTAATTACCAAGTCTTACTGTTTCCCTGGTTTCCACTGCATTTGAATTTCTGTTTAAGGCTGATAGGAGGATTGCCTGAAGAGGACATGAAGAAGAATTCCCAAGTCTAGCCCTTGGGAACTACAGAAGGACCAGAAGCTGAACTGAGTAGTCAAGAAACTGATGTGTGCCCGGCGAAACTTTGAAAAAAATACGGTGGGCTGGGCTAGGGAGATGGCTCAGTGTGTAAAGTGTTTAGGGTGCATGAGGACCTGACTTTGATTCACAACACCTATGTAAAAAGCTGGGAATGGTCCTGAGTACTTGTAATCCCAGCACTGGGACGTAGAGACACAAAGATCCCTGGCAAGTTTGCTGGTCAGATAGTCTCATGGAATAAGTGAGCACTAGATCCCAGTGAGAGGCCCTGTCCCCCCAAACCAGGTGGAGTTATTGGGGAAGACATTCAACATCAATTTGTCTTCTATATGCATGCGTGCTCTCAGACACATGTGCACCTACACATATGTGAACACCTACATCGCACACACACATACACACATACACACACAGTCTAAAAGAATGCTTTTTCTGGCTTCTTTAGGAGAAGGCACAAGGTGCCGAGTGTAGTCTTTCTGCTGTGTTTCCTGGGATCACATATATAAAATCAGGAAAACCAAGAAGGCTGAAGTAAGCAAATCCATCAGCCCCAAAGTGTGCCCTCGCCAACCCCATTTCTCGGGTGAATCAACATTGACTGTCTGCTTTCACAAAATTCATTTCTTTTCCCTTTTTTTTGGACAGGGTCTCCCTGCAGCCCCAGCTGGCCTGGAAGTCACTATGTAGACCAGACTGGCCCTGAACTCACAGAGATCCACCTGCCTCTGCCTCTGGAGTGCTGGGATTAAAGGTGTGGGCCACCACACCCGGCTAAAATTCATTTCTTAAACTGAATGTGATGGTTCATGTCTATAATCCCAGGATTTAGGAATCTGAGGCAGGAGGATTATCACAAATTCTAGGCCAATCTTGGATACATAGTGAGACCCTATCTTAAAAAAACAAGACCCTCATCACAAAAAAGGCCAGGTGTGGTGGCACACACCTTTATCCCAGTACTTGGAAGGCAAAAGTAGGTGGATCTATGTGTGTTCAAAGCCAACTGGGTCTACACAGAGAGGCCTTGAGCCACCTAGTGAGATCCTGTCTCAAAACAAAACAACAAAACAAGCTAACACTGTGACCCCATTTTTATAGATTAGAAAAGCATTACACTATGGATAAGTAAGGCCATTTGGAAGAATTTTGTATGCCAGATGAAAGACACTTTTAAAATGTTTCTTCTTCTCCTTCTCCTTCTCCATCTCCTTCTCCTTCTTCTTTTTGGTCTTTTTGAGACAACGTCTCCCTGTTGCCCTAGCTGGCCTGGATTTGCTATGGAGACCAGGCTGGTCTCAGACTCACAGAGATCCACCTGCCTCTGCCTCCCGAGTGCTGGGATTAAAGGCGTGTGCCACCATGCCTGGCCAAAATGTTTCTTCTTATTGTTGTTATTGTTTAGTATATACCTGTAATAACAGCACTTGAGAGACTGAGGCAAAAGGATAGCTGTTCATCCTTGGCTACACAGCAAGCTTGAGCCAGACTGGGCTACACGAGACCCTGTCTCAAAAAAACAAAAAAAACCCAAAAGGGTCGGGGGGTGGTGAGATGGCTCAGCAGGTTAAAGCATTTGTTGCCAAGCCTGACAAACTGAATTTGATTCTTGGGACCCACATAGTGGAAGGAGACATTTGACTTGTCCTTTGATGTCTGCAAATTTTTCATGGCACACGTGACCCCCCCAAATAAACAAATAAATGAAAAAATTATGCTTATGTGTATGAGTGTTTTGCCTGTGTGAATGTAAGTACACCATATGTATGCAATGTCTGGGGAGGTCAGGAAGGGCATTGGATCCCCTGGAATTAGAGTTACTACAGCTAGTGATCTTAACTGCTGAGCCAGCTCTCTAGTCCCAAGTTATACTTATTATCAGCCATTATCCAAAATAAAGTCTTGCAATTAAGATGGCATACCATGGAACCAGGGGCCTGAGTTCAAGTTCTTGTTCATTCACAGTTCAGTTATGGGCCCTTGGGCATGTTGTTTAACCTCCAAGAGCCTCAGTTTTCCCACCTGAAAGGTGAGAAGGATCACAGTATCCACCTCAGGGTGAGGACTAGATGCTCTTGGATCATGCAAAGCCTTTAGAACAGTGCCTGGTCCCTGGTGAGCACTTCCTGACTTGAACCCCAGGGTTTGCATCCACATCCTTTCTCACAGGCAGAGTGGGATCCCCAGCAGCTTAGCTGGGCCTCTTGAGAACAGACTAGGGAGGTAAAGGATAATTGTGGAGGGATGGTTTCTTGCATCTGTTTTCCCATCCTGAGTCATGGGTGTGATTCTTCCAGCACACAAGCTTAGACTGAGCCATATCATGTGCCTGCTGCAAAAGCTTCAGCCATCCCACCCCTAGAGCAGGGGTTCCTGGGGGGTGAGTGTCTCTTTCTACAAATGGCATCTCCTCACACCTCTAATGTCTAATGGTGAGGCTGGCTCATTTTCTGATGTCAAGTAATTATTTGTTCCCACTAGCCCCACAGTGTGAGTGCCACTGTTAAAGGAACTGCAGTGCTGCCCATTGCTGTAGGAATCATTAGTTAATACTTCCTCTTTCCCATGCAGAGCTCTGTTTATTGCCAGGGGAGGTGTCGGAGGCAGAGAAAACCCAGCTGGGGCTCCAGTGGTACAGTGCAGGCAAGCTGGAGTAATCATTCTCAGACTTGTGGAGTCAGGTCATAAATTCTAAGAGGAATAAAACTGAGTGAGTTAGAAGTTCTCCCCCGCTCCCCAACTATGTTTTAGTTTTCTGAAAATTTGAATAAGTCAAGGTATGAGGGCAGTGAAATTTAAAGTGCATGTCCTAAGGGAGTAGCAATTGAACTGTGCCCTGTTGAGGAATAAGTGGAGCTCTGAGCTGGTTTCTTTGGCTCATATACTGTTGCTCAGCAAATATGCATTGTAGGTGATACAGATGGGCTGCACCAATGGGACTTCACGGGAATGACTGCAGGTCTGCCACAGCAAAACATGCATACAGTCTTTGTATGACACAATCCACTGGTCCCTTCACTATGAGACCAAACAAGTATGCAGAGGTGCTGAGACTGTGCACAGATGTTTGGCAGAATACACTGAATTTATACAGAACATGAGGCTGCAGCTGAATTATGTGTGTCTGAGCTTGCTTAAGGTAGGCTAGACTATCACAGAATGTCTTCAGGTGCTGGGTTTAGATGAGGTTGCCTGTGGCTGGATGGGTCTGCATACATTTGCTAGGATTGTTGTTAACAAAATATCACAGACTGGGGGCTGGAGAGATGGCTCAGTAGTTAAGAGCACCAGCTACTCTTGCAGAGGACCTGGGTTTGATTTCTAGCACCCATATGGTGGCTAACAACCATTTGTAACTCCAGTTCCAGAGGATCTGATGCCCTCTTTTGACCTCCGTGGGCATTGCATGACATGGGTGTACTTATATACATGTAGGCAATACATTCATACACATAAAATTAAAATTATAAAATATTTTAAAAAATCACAGACTTGGTGGTGGTAGACAACAGAAATTAATTTTCTCACAGTTTGGGAAGGTAGAGGTTGAAGCTGTTAGCAGATTTGGCCTTTTCTGAGACCTTTCGCCTTGGCTTGCAACTGACATTTCCTCTGTGGGCAAACAACCCTGGTATCTCTTGGTGTTCAAATTTCCTATTATAAGAATACCACTATAGCTACATTTAGTCATATTCTGAGATCCTGGGAGTTAGCAGTTTCTTAAATTTTTTTGGGGGGGAAACACATGTCAGTTTGTGATGTGATCCAATAAGTAAGTACATTGAGAATGGAAATGGGGCTCTCACTGTTCTAGAAGGGAGCTGTAAATCTAGAAAGAAACCAGCCTGGTGTAATGACTACAGCATCTCCATTTTGTACACAGCAGCCACTTTATTTATTTATTTTTTAAACTTTTTAATTTTTAAATTTTATGTGTATGCATGTATTGCCTGCATGTAGGTAAGAGCACCCATGCTGTGCAATGCCCTCGGAGGTCAGAAGAGGCTGTCGGATCCCCTGGGACTGGAGTTATGGACAGTTAGCTGCTATGTGGGTGCTGGGATTCGAACCCAGGTCTTCTGCAAGAACAGCCAGTGTTCTTAACTGCTGAGCCACCTCTCCAGCCCCAAAGCAGCCACTTTAAACTTCAAAAGGTAGAAAAAGGTCCAGTTCAAGGTCAGGTCTGAACTTAGTAACTTTCCCTTGGAAGAATGTTTCTCTCAGACACTGCAGCTGTGCTTCTTGCCTAGCTGAGGTAATGACTAAAACAATACCCTGTCTTTCTTGGTAATATGCTGAAATAATAAGAATCAGAAAGCTCCTTACTGTCAAGGTCTCTATACATCTGTTAGGAAAATGACTACCAGTTGCTTGTTTTGGCTTCTGTAAACTTGGTTATTGCTGCATTAAGGGTCAGTGTGACCCCACTGTCCTTGCAACTGCTTGTGGTTTCTGCCTTTCAAAAGACCCTGGCTCCTCCCAGCTTCACTGCAGTCCCTTATCTGGCCTCTGGAGACTGTCAGTCTTGCTGCAGCAATAAATTTGGTTAAGTAAAATCTGAATTGGGGGGCTGGAGAGATGGCTCAGCAGTTAAGAACACTGGCTGTTCTTGCAGAAGACCCAGATTCAAATCCTAGCACCCACATGGCAGCTAACAACTGTCTGTAACTCCAGTTCCAGGGGATCCGACAGCCTCTTCTGTCCTCCTTGGGCACTGCATGACACGGGTGCACTTACCTACATGCAGGCAATACACACATACACATTAAAAAAAAATCTGAATTGGATCTGGTGGCCTTTTCCTGGTGGTCTCAAACTACGTAACACTGGAACTGAGATACTAAAGTACAATCATAGTGTTTTGACTTCATCCATGTAAGTGGACTGGTCATGCAATGTCTCACAAAGGTTAGAAGAGGGTGTCGGATCCCCTGGAATTGGAATCACGGGGTGGTTGTTAGCTACTATGTGGGTGCTGGGAACCAAACCAAGGTCTTCTGCAAGAGCAGCCAGTGCCCTTAACTGCTGAGTCATCTCTCCAGCCCCTTGAGATGGTTCTTACTGGCTGAACCCAGAACTATCTGAGCATCAGAATGATGATAGCAGTAGATTGTACAACCCATTAAGAGGGAAGCATTGAATCTATACTAGTGTACCAGACTAGATGAACAAATAAAGGGAGAGAGGAGATAACTTTTTCATATAGTAGAATGCCAGTGAACAAATGGAGAAGAGATGCTGGAGTTACAAAATTACCCTCTGAGCTGGGAGTGGTGGTGCATGCCTTTAATCCCAGCACTCAGGAGGCAAAGACAGGTGGAACTCTGTGAGTTAAAGGCCAGCCTGGCCTACATAGGGAGTTCCAGGCTAGCTGGGGCTACAGGGAAACCCTGTCTCAAAAAGACAACAACAAAACTACAAAACCAAAAACCAACAAACAAACAAACAAATAAAAAAAAAAACCACAACACAAAATTACCATCTGGCAACCAGAAAGCAGTAATTCAACAAAGAAACATGAATGGATTCTGCTTTGATGAGGAAAGGTTGTATACATACTTTAAAATTATCTCCTCAAATGCTTCTTAATTACAAGGAGAAGAGTAACTAAACAGAAAAGAAAGCTGTCAGAGATCACTTTAATGTCCTTATTTGTAAGTATCAAAGTCAATGCTACCAGTTATGACCCAAATCTAGATTGAGCATCATCACACAGGGTACAGTGATATGAACAGAGTGTCACCAGTGTAATAGTCCTGCAACTCCCCCCCCCAAAAAAAACTTGACTCTAACCATGAAAAGACAGTACACAGGGATAGTTTACAAAATAACTATCCTAAAAAACAAACAGCTGAGCTAGAGAGATGGCTCAATGGTTAAGAGCACTGACTGTTCTTGCAGAAGACCTGGGTTCGAATCTCAGCACTCACATGGCACCTAACAACCGTCTGTAACTCCAGTTCCAGGGGATCTGACGCCTTCTTCTGTCCTCTGAGGGCACATGGGTTCACTTACATGCAGGCATAACACTCATACACATAAAATAAAAACAAATAAATAAAAAAAATTGTTCTGTAATCTTTGAGTGTCAAGGTGAAGGAAAGCTTGTGGAATCATTATAGGCTGGAGAGTAAAGCAATGTGACAACTTAATGCAACATGCCGTCTGAAATAGGATCTGCTGGACCCTAGAGGAAAGATCGGAATGCAAAACTTAAATGGGTTTTCAGCTTAGGTGTGAGTTGGCCTCAGCTGTCAACTTGACATAGGTTAGAGTCATCTGTGAGAAGAAGCCTCAGTCAAAGAATTGCCTAAATCAGATTGGCCTGTGGGCATGTCTGTGGGGAACTATCTTGATTAGTCGATGCAGAAGGGCCCAGGGCACTATGGTTGACACCATCCCTATGCAGGTGGTCCTGAGCTGTATAAGAAAGCTAGTTAAGCTGGGATGGCCTACGCCTTTAATCCCAGCACTTGGAAGGTGGCAGGTGGATCTCTGTGAGTTCAAGGCCAGCCTGCTCTACAAAGTGAGTTCCAGGCCAGTTAGGGCTAAAAGGAGACCCTGTTTAAAAAAAAAAAAAAAAAAAAAATGCATCAAAGTGTTTAAATATCACAGTTCAGGAAACAATGTTTCTTTTTTTCTACTCTTGCAGATTTCTTTTTTTAATGAAAAATTATTTTTATTTTTGTGTGTATGAATGTTTTACCTTCATGTATATAAGTGCATCCATGCATCATTGCTCACAGAGGTTAGAAGAGGGTGTCAGATCCCCTAGAATTGAAGTTTCTGACAGTTGTTAAGTACCATGTGGGTGCTGGGAACTGAACCCAGGTCCTCTGCAAGAGCAGCCAGTGCTCTTAACTGCTGAGCCATCTCTGCAGCTCCTAAATATAGAGTTTTTTGTCTTTTTGAGACAGGGTCTCCCTGTAGCCCCAGCTGGCCTAGAACTCACTATGTAGACCAGGCTGGCCTTGAACTGACAGTCTTTTCATGATCCTCCACATTTTCTGAATATTCCATTTTTTTATTTTTATTTTTTTAAATTTTATTTTATGAGCATGAGTGTTTTGCATGTATGTATGTATGTAAAGTGCACCATGTGGGTGCAAATGCCTGTGGAGGCCAGAAGAAGGGATGGGATCCCTGGAAATGGAAGAGTTCCAAGTTAAGTACCATGTGGGTGCTGGGAACTGAACCCAGGTCCTCTGCAAGAGCAGCCAGTGCTCTTAACTGCTGAGCCATCTCTGCAGCTCCTAAATATAGAGTTTTTTGTCTTTTTGAGACAGGGTCTCCCTGTAGCCCCAGCTGGCCTAGAACTCACTATGTAGACCAGGCTGGCCTTGAACTGACAGAAATCCGTCTGTCTCTGCCTCCTGAGTGCTGGAATCAAAGGTGTGCGCCACCACCCCTGGCTCAAATGTAAAGTTTTAAAGTAAATGTATGATAATAAATTGGGATGGAAATATGCAGAACCAAGTGTTCTAAAATTCCCTTGTGTTTTCTGAGAGGAAGGTGGATGTAACTAATGACATTAGCCTTGGCTGCCCTGGAACTTGCTGTGCAGACCAGGCTGGCCTCTAATTCGCAGATACCTGCCTGCCTGCCTCTGCCTCTTGAGAGCTGAAATTAAAGATGTGTGCCACCATGCCCTGCAGAGATTAGATTTTGATGAGTCAGGGATATATATTCTGATTTTAATATGTATATTAAATGGATAGAAAAATCACATATAGCTTGAAAGAGTGTAAGAAAGTGAAGTGAGACAGAAAGAAAAGTGTAAGAAAATGAAGTGGACAGAAAGAACCAACTCCCACCGGCTGTCCTCTGTTTGCCACATCTGTGTGGGGTACATGTGTCCCTCCACCCAAATAAGTAAATAAATGTGAAAAAAAAAGATTCTGAGATTTCAGGGGACTTTTATGTTCATGACTGTATATGTGTTTTTACAGTTCTTTATAATGAGCATGTATTATTTTTATATACAAGGAGAAGATGAAGTTTTTGCACTTTGAAAATAAAATACCAACAAAAAACAAATAAACTTGAAACTTGCAATGCTAACGTGACTCAATAACACGCACTTTCTTATTTATAGTTACCTTGAGGGGGCTCAGTTTGAAAAATGGATGGAAAAGAATGAGCAGAGGGAAGCCTGATGTTCCAAAACATTATCTTCATTGCAAATTATGGGGCGGCTGGGACAGTGTTTAAAGCCACAGACGTACTTGCTATAGCACGTCTTATTAGTGACTTTCCCGTGTCAGCAGAATAATTTGCTGCTTTTGGTAAACTTCAGAAAACTTTTAGTAGAAGTCTGAAATCTAGGTACAGAATTCTTCCCAACACCTATATAGACTATGTAGTATAGGAACCTGGGTTTGAAGCTCCCCCGCCCCCCGCCCCAGCTGAGAATACAGAGGTGGCAAAAGAAAAGTCTGAAGTCAAAGGAAGGAAGCCTCTGTTATGGGGGGGGGGCACTGCTCCATTCTGCCTGTTGATTTGAAGGTATACAGTTTTTTTGTTTTTGGTCTTTGTGAGACAGGGTCTCCCTCTAGCCCCAGCTGACCTGGAACTCACTATGTAGACCAGGCTGGCCTCAGATGCACAAAGATCCACCTGCCTCTGCCTCCCAAGTGCTGGGATTAAAGGCATTTGACACCATGCCTGGTACAGTATACAGTTTTAATGGTTTGATAAAGAGGTTTCTTCCCTGGCTTTTTGTTGTTGTTGTATGTTTTAGATAGATAATGAAAATAGCATTATGTGATGTAAGGTGATGGTGCACGCCTTTAATCCCAGCACTCGGGAGGCAGAGGCAGGCGGATCTCTGTGTGTTGGAGGCCAGCCTGGTCTACATAGTGAGTTCCACGTCAGCTGGGGCTATAGGGAGACCCTGTCTCAAAAAGACGAAAAAAAAAAAAAAAAGGAGAAAAAAGAAATAGCATTATGTGATATTGCAAACCCAGTATTGCATTGCAAGTTTTAGGCTCAAGAGAAGAATTCATTTGTGTACTTTGAACTTGAAAGTGGAGTTATTTGAATTGCAACTTACAGACGGAATCTTGTTGGTCTCATTTCCTGTTAAGGCCAATGCTTAGGATGCTTTACTTTGATCAGTTATCCATTTGCAAACAGAGAAAACAGGGACCCTGTAAAATGAGGATCCTGTAAGTGTGTTGAAGGAGGTGTTGAGAGTTGCTTCAATATACTCACAGGGATAAAAGGCTTTGGAACAGTGTCCTCAGAAGATGCTAGCCAAATGTGATTCTTATTATTTATCCTTTCCCATTTTGCATAGGTAGCATCTCAGCATTTTTTTGAAATGGTCTTTAATATATTGATGTAGTTTATGATTCTGAGAATCTGAATTACTCTATAATATTCCACTTGATACTGTGAACTCGGCATTAAATTCTATTTGAGGGTAAATTCAATCACTTGTTACATATCAACTTATAATAAGATTTAGGAATTTAATAGGATGTGAAATACTTTTGATTTCTTTGAATAAATATGTGTCAACAATAAAGTTAGGCATGACTGATGTTCTGATTGGCATTAAGGACATAAGCAACTATTGGGATAGCTAGCAGATCTCATGCAGGATGTCTGTTCTTTTCTTCTCCTCTTCCTCCTCCTCTTCCTCCTCCTTCTCTTTCCCACCATCCTGCTCTTCTTCTTTTTCTTTTATTTAGAGACAAGGCTCTGTGTAGGCAGGCTGGCCTTGAACTCACTAAGTAGCTGATAATGACCTTGAGTTTCTGATCCTCTTGCCTCCACTTCCAGAGTGCTGAGATTACAGGTGTACACCACTACACCTGGTTTATGTAGTGCTGGGGATCGAGCTGGGACTTTGTGCATTTTAGGCAAGCATGTTACCAACTGTGCTATGTTCCTCAGTCCCAAGGATGCCTTTTTCTTTTTCTTTTTCTTTTTTTTGGTCTTTTGGAGACAGGGTCTCTCTGTAGCCCCAGTCGTCCTGGAACTCACTATGTAGACCAGGCTGGCCTTGAACTCACAGAGATTCACCTGCCTCTGCCTCCTGAGTGCTGGGATTAAAGGTGTGCACCACCACGCCCGGCAGGATGCCTTTTTCTAATAATTAAAAACAGGTCCTGTCACAATGTCATGCTATTGGGTAAATGACAGGGCCATTTGGGTTTGGTGTTTTGTTTCATCTTGGTGCAATGTCCCACCACCTATGTGGCTTCTATAGAGCAGTCTGCCATCACTGCCTTCCTCTTTCTTCAGTTTCTGCTTACATTATGCTGACCCACCCATTTGGAGAGCATTTATGGTATTATAAGGTCAGGATTCCAGAAGAGAAGGCAGGAGCCCTCATTTGAGTATATTAACTGTTTTGCAAAAGAACCTCCTGAGTAAAGATCATGTCCTATGGTGCAAACACAGAACTTGGTCCTGTCTCACACCTGAGTCCTTGGGATTCTGACTTAAAATAGGGCGGCCAGTTAGTGACTGCTCTGAATACCCTCCTCCTTGCCCCAATGCAGTTCAGGCTGCACTGACACCCTGTCTTAAAGGGCTTGGTCTGGATGGCTCTGTACTCCTTTCTCTGCATCACCTTCTGCTCGTTAGGCACAGAACCCACCTGCTCTCTCTTTATTCTCTTGGTCCCAGAAAGAAGATTGGGAATAATCATTGGAGTTTTCTGGATCCTTCTCTGTAGAAGGTAGGAGGCATAGGAGCTGGAGTGATGGTTCAGCAGTTTAAAGCTCTGATTGTTCTTTCAGACGATCTGAATTTGGTTCCCAGCGCCAAGGTTGGGTGGCTCTAACTACACCTTCAGAGGATCCATTTTATCACAACTACCTGTGGCTCCAGTTCCAGGGGATCTATTGCCCTCTCCTGGCCTCTATGGGCACTGCACTCAAGTACATCTAACTAAAAACCAAACCAAACCAAACCAAACCAGACCAAACCAAACCAAATGGGCCAGAGAGATGGCTCTTGCAGAGGACCTGGGCCCGATTCCCAGCATCCACATAGCAGCTATGAACCGTCCTTAACTCCAGTTCCAGGGGAATTCGACGCCCTCTTCTAGAAATCTCCGCAGCATTGCATGGCATGGGTGCACTCACATATGTGCAGGCAATGCACTTATACACGTAAAATAAAAATAATAAATAAAATATTAAAAAAAACAGAAAAACAAGAAAAATGTAGGAGACACAAGTGCTTCCTGAACGACTTCCATATCAAATAATAGTCATCCAAGGCATCAGCCACCAATATGTATGGCTTTTGTAGGTTTTCTAAAAACCTGGTAGGCCTAGTTTGTAAAACAAATCTTAAGCCATTTTGCTGGCTGTTGCGTTTCAGGTATTAGACCATTATCTGGGTCAAGTCAGGGGTCTATATGGTGTTCGTATAGAAAGAAATGGGAGGAGTTGTAGATTGGGGTGCAAAGAAAATAGTCTGATTTTTCTTTCTTTCTTTTTTTTTTTTTTTTTTTTTTCTTAATTTCGAGACAGGGTCTCTCTGTAGCCCCAGCCGTCCTGGAACTCAGCCTGTAGACCAGGCTGGCCTTGAACTCACAAAGATCCACCTGCCTCTGCCTCCCAAGTGCTGGGATTAAAGGCATGCGCCACCATGCCCGGCTGATGTTACTGAAGTGCCATGGAGTATGCCTCCAAGTTCTCAAAGCAGTGAGAACGCAGCTTCCAGTCAGTGTGGGCTACTCCAGCAATTTAGGATCTCTGTTCAAAGTGTGGTCTTTCATTCTAGGCCTGTGCTTTTCCAGGCCAAAACACAATGAAATAGCCAGGTAATACCTGCCTTATGTATTGTTGAATTCACTGAATTTAAGTTTCTGGCAACTGCAGACTGGACTGGTAAGCATTTTGAGGTACGTCTGTGTGCTTAGTTTTTTCTTCCACAGTCAAAGAAGAACAGATTGATGCCAGCACAGCTTTGGCTGTGGAAGCAAGGATGTTTTCTCTACAAGAGTCAGCATATGTGATAAATACATCGTGTATGCTTTATGGCTCTCCCCATATGTGTAATAGTGGGTAGTCTTTTCTGAGTGGCAAGCACAATTTGCTCTGATGACAGCATACATGAGTGTGTGCATGTGTGTGCATGTATGTGCGTGTGTGTGTGTGTAAATGTGCATGAGAAGGTTGGAGAACATCGGGTATCCTGTGCTATCACTCTTCCACCTTATTCCCTTGAGACAGGTTTCTCACTGAATCTGGAGTTGGCTGGTGGCCAGTAAGTTTCTGTGATTCTTTTGTCTCCCACTACAAGATGCTTGTGACCATACCTGACTTTTTACATGAGTACAGAGGATTTGAACTCAGGTCCCCATGTTTTAGAAGCAAGCACTCTGATCCCCTAAACCATCTCCTTAGCCCCAGCATATACCTTTTTGTTGACTCATTTAATAGTGTTTGACCTTAGTCAGGTGACCTGTGATGGTTTAAATTCCTTTTGTCAACTTGACAGGATCACCTTTAGAGACAAATCTGTGGGAATGTCTGTAAAGGATTTTTTATATCACATTAATCTAGGGTGGGAGAAACCCGCCTAAATGTGGGGAGTGGGGCACCATGCCATGGGCTGGGATCTCAGGCTGCATAAAAAGTAGAGAGCTGGCTGAGCATGCACATTCGTTGTTCTCTGCTTCCTGACTGCAGACAACATGATCTGCTGCCTCCCTTGCTACCAGGCCTTACCTGCCACTCCCATAAGGGACTGTACTCTCAAACTGTAAGCCCAAATAAACCCTTTTTTCCTTGTGTTGCTTTGGACACGTACTTTGCCACAACAGTGGGGAAAGTAACTACTACATTTAGCCATGGTTCTTACCCACCTCATCACTCAGAAAGCATCCTAAAATCCGATCATCCAAATTTCCCATCTCTGTGCTTGGCAGGTGGCATGTTGATTATTTGTCAACACCCTGCTGTGGCATTAATCCAGGACAGTCTGTCACAAGACTTAATGCCATTCACTCCAGTGCCCATCTTGTGAATACCTACTTTGCTTCAGGGCTTTTCCACAACAGGGCCTGTTTATGTCACATTTGTGTTTGGCAAATTTTTTTTTGCCTGTCTTCCAGGGGTCCGAGTAAAATACTGCTGTTTGGCAGTTTCTTCTAGGGGTTTCTCAACTTTTTTTTTTTTTTTTTGTTTTTTTAAACAGGGCCTCCTTGTACCCCCACCTTCCCTGGAACTCACTATGTAGACCAGGCTGGCCTTGAACTCACAGAGCTCATCCTCCCTCTGCCTCCCACGTACTGGGACTACAGGCGTGCAACACCACACCCATCTGCCCGGCTTCAACTTTTTTTATTTTTTTATTTTTTTTTATTTTAACAAAGGTATCTTCCCATTAATTGACACTAGAGGGTGCTCAATTGCCAGTAACAAATTTGAGCCCAAGAACTTTGCGTACTTTTAGTTCCACTTTGGTTTTACTCTTTTCAGTAAAGAAGAGTTGTGAAACTCTATCCTCCTCCCATGGACATCAGGAGAGGAGACAGGCTAGACGTTGCTTTCCATTACGTCAGGCTTTTGAAATATCCCTGTTAACGTGAGTAACTTGCTAGTAAGTGTATGCCCGGGTGTTATGTTTAATCCCTTCCTATTGTCCTCTATCTCATCCATGTCTAACTTCATAATACCCCAAAAGGAAAGCCTGGACAGGACTGATTCCTTTCTAAGCTGAGAGGGCTTCCTGACAGGCCAGACTGGCCTCATTTGGCTCTGGTTGGTCTCATACCCCTTTCCTCTCACGTAGGCATGTCTTGCCTCCATTGTGGCCCAGGATTGTCTGACTTCAGCTGATTTAGTGACCTCTGATACTCCCTAACTCCAGGACTCCTGGTCTTTTGTCTTTTCCTTCCTCTCCCTCCTCAGCACCAACCAGCCCTAAGACATTCATTCACTCAGGAGCAGGGAGAAATATTCCTCAAGTGCTTACTGTGGTCAGTCTTCCTTCTTCTCCTCTCCCTCCCCCTCTTCTTCCTCTTCCTCCCCTCCTCCTCTTCCTCCTCTCCTTCCCTTCTTCTTCCTTCCTTCCTTCTTCCTTCCTCCTTCCTTCCTCTCTCCCTCCTCAGCACCAACCAGCCCTAAGACATTCATTCACTCAGGAGCAGGGAGAAATATTCCTCAAGTGCTTACTGTGGTCAGTCTTCCTTCTTCTCCTCTCCCTCCCCCTCTTCTTCCTCTTCCTCCCCTCCTCCTCTTCCTCCTCTCCTTCCCTTCTTCTTCCTTCCTTCCTTCTTCCTTCCTCCTTCCTTCCTCCTTCCTCCCTCCCTCCCTCCCTCCTCCCTCCTTCCTTCCTCCCTCCTTCCTTCTCTCCTCCTCCTCCTTCCTTCCTTTTTTCCTTCCTTCCTCTTTTGTGATACTGGGGATTGAACCCAGGGCCCTGTGCATGCCAGGTGGGTACTCTACTATGTCCCTAGCTCAGTTTTTCTTCTTTTTTTGGTCTTTCTGAGACAGGGTCTCCCTGTAGCCTCAGCTGGCCTGGAAGTCACTATGTAGACCAGGCTAGCTTTGAATTCACAGAGATTCACCTACCTCTGCTTCTGGGATTAAAGGTGTACACCACCATACCGGGGCAAGTTCTTTTTAAAATAATGAATGAATGAATTTATCAGTGTGTATGGGGGGGGGCAGTCAGAGGACAACTTATCAGAGTTGGTTCTCTCCTTCTACTGTGTGGGTGTCCTTAGGATCAAATTCAGGTTGTCGGCCTTGGCAAACACCTTTACCCACTGAGTTCTCTCACTGGCTGGCCCCATCAATGAAAAAAAATTTTTTAACTATGTAGCCCTGACTGGCCTGGAACTCCCTATGTAGACCACCTGCCTCTACCTCTGGAGGGACTAAAGACATGCACCACAATGCCTGGCCCAATGACATTTCTTTGTGTCACTTTCATAAGTAGAAGCTGGTATGAATAACCTGAGGTTCAAGATTAAGTCATTGGTTAGAGGTTGGCTACCTTGTATGTAATTGAGCTAGGATTTTGTTCTAGAGTTTTCTAATTTGTTTTAAAGTTTTTGATTTTTTTCTGTGCCACCCCACTCAAATTTTCATGTCATTGTTTCAGGACATTTTTGGTTTTATTTTATGAAAGTTTATAAGAAATGTGTAATTTGGGCTGGGGAGATGGCTAGGTGGTTAAGAGCACTGACTACTCTTACAGAGGACCCGGGTTCAATTCCCAGTGCCCACATGGTGGCTGACAACCATCCGTAACTCCAGTTCCAGGGGATTTGACACGTTTTTCTGACCTCCTCAGGCATTGTCAGTCTCCCAAGAGCTAGGATTACAGGCATAAGCCACCACACCTGGTTTATGGTGTCTTTTTAATCCTGAGCATAGGAGAAGGAGTGAGAAAGAGACACAGAGAGAATCAGAATTAAAGTCCTTTGTCATTTTTTAAAATTTAGGACTGGAGAATGGCTCAGCAGTTAAGCGCACCGAGGACCTGGGTTCGGTTCCCAGTATCCACATGGCAGCTAACAACTGTCCATAACTCCAGTTCCAGTGGATCCAACACCCTTTTCTCCTCGGGCATTGCAGACACAGGTGTACTGACATAATGCAGGCAATACACTCATACACATAAAATAAAAATAATAAATAAAATACATTTTTAAAATTAATTTTTATTGATTTTTTTCCCAAATTTCATACAATATATCTTGATCATATTTAGATCTCCTCCCATATCTGCACCCTCCATAGCTCCCCCAACCAGTTTTCATGTATTCTGTCATGTATGTTTCCTTTGCCATTTTTATATCTTTAGTTTTATCATGAATTACACATTTCTTTTTTAAATATTTTATTTTTTATTTTTATGTGTATGAGTGTATTGCCTGCATGTGTGTCAGTGCACACTTGTTATAGACTGGGCTATAGAATGAGATCCTGTCTCAAAACAAAGGAAAAAGCTGGGCATGGTGGCGCACTTGGGAGGCAGAGGCATGTGGATCTCTGTGAGTTGGAGGCCACCCCAGTATACATAGTGAGTTCCAGGCCAGGAGACCCTGTCTCAAAAAGACCTTCCCCCTCAAAAAAAGACAAGCCTGTCATGATGGTGCACACCTTTAATCCCAGCATTTGGGAGGCAGAGGCAGGATCTCTGTGAGATCAAGGCCAGCCTGGTCTACATAGTGAGTTCCAGGTCAGCTTGGGCTGCAGGAAGACCCTGTCTCAAAAAGCCAAAAACAAAAAAGCCCCCAAAAACAAAAAACAAAATTCAGTCATGTGATGGCACATAACAGTACTCCATTTTAAAAAATTTGTCTATTTGTCTGTTGATGGACATTTGAATTGTTTCCATTTTTTGTTTTACTTAGGTATTTATCGTGCTGGTTTTTTTGAGACAGGGTCTCATATAGCCTGGCGTAGCCTGAAACTTGCTATGTAGATGAAGATGAATTTGAACTGAGCCTCCTGACTCCATTTCCTAAGTTCTGGAATTCCAGCTGTGTGCCACCACATCTGGTTTTGTTTCTATCTTTTAAATGTTTTGAATAATGTTGATATGAACATTCAAGTATAGGTTTCTGGGTATACATTTCTCTTAGATATTTACTCAAGAGTGGAATCTTTTGGTCATATGGTAATTCTGTGTTTGTTTGTGGAATTGCCAAGACTGTCTTGCTAAACATCAAGGCAAGTTCCTCATTATTGTATGACTTCTGAGTTCCCCTGTCTTTAACAATACTCATTATTTGAATTTTGGTTTTCCTTTGACAGGATCTTGCTACATAGCCCTGGTTGACCTCAAACCTGCTGTCCTCCTGCCTCACTTCTTTTCCATTTCCCTAACAGTGTGGTGTAGAGGCTTAATTTTTAAAATAAGGTGAAATTTATGCCACCAAATTTAGTTATATATGGTTGTATTTTGTCTTTTGACTACGAATTTTTTTTTTTTTTTTGGTTTTTTTGAGACACTCACTACTTAGACCAGACTAGCCTTGAACTCCTAGAGATCTGCCTGCTTCTGCTTCTTGAGTGCTAGGATTAAAGGTGTGGGCCACCACTCCTGACCTTCACTATCAGTTATTAACTAGTGATCAGGCTGTGGCCAGACCCTGGAGATGTCAAATTGCCATTTCTGCCCTTCAAATCTTGTAGAGTAAGGAAAGAGAAAACGAGAAACACCAAAAATTACAAGTATTTTAACAGAGCTTTGCAGAAAGCTCTGCATGAGTCAAAAATAGCATGGGATTAAATTGAGCTCCATTTAACCCAATAGGTTTAAGTTTAAGCTGCTAAATGGGCAAGATTAAAATATTTAAATCGGGTGTGGTGGAGTACACCTTTAATCCCAGCACTCAGGAGGCAGAGGTGGGTGGATCCCTGTGAGCTCCAGGCCAGCCTGATCTGCATAGCCTGTCCAGGCCAGCCCAGGATATATAAGGAGACCTTGTCTTTATTTTTTTATTTTATTTAAAAAAACTTTTTTTGAGTCAGGGTCTTCCTGTAGCCCCAGCTGGCATGGAACTCACTATGTAGACCAGGCTGGCCTTGAAAAGATCTTGTCTTTAAAAAAAAAATAAATTGAAGGTTCATTTCCTATGCCTCCTGGTTCTTCAGTAGCCCCGACTCACAGATTTTTGTTCCCCACCCTCATCATAGCTAGTAGCTTCCATTTTTGTCCCTTCCCCCAGAAGTCTCACTTAAAGATTCTTCTATTCATCATCATCTTTGGGATTCTTAATCTTTTGGAAATAGGCCTGTGTCCCAGAATCCAGTGCTGCATTCATCCTTAAGCTGGCCGTATCATCTTAAATGCATTTATTTTATTTTATTGTTATTATTTAAAAATTTTTTATTTGTACATTTTTTTTGATGGTTAGTATGTTTACTGATGTGTGTGTAGTGTCTCATGATGGCCAGAAGATGGGGGAAGAGAGCCAGAACCACCATGTGGGTGCTGGAAATCCAACCTGGGTCCTCTGGAAGAACAGCAATTGCTCTATCCCCTGAGATACCTTTTCAGCCACTTATTTTATTTTTTTGAGGCAGGATCTTGCTACGTAGCCCAGGCTGGCTTTGAACTTGTGATTTTTCTGTGTCAGTTTCCTGAGTGCTAGGATTACAGGGGTATACGATCACACCTGGCACCTAAAGGCACTGGGGTCAGTTATCATGGTCCTTTCTCCTCTGGAGTAAATATGGACTCCAAATCCTTTTGCAGTTATGCAGGTCAGAGTTCATTGCCTTGGGCTGTCAGAGAATAGAAGACACCTGCTTTAATTCAGCAGGCCTCTGTCCCTGTCTTTGCCAGGGTGTGGGACATTTTAGGTCTTATGGCTTCTGTCCATCTCTCCTTTTGGTAGATACCTATTTTTATATGGTGCTGTAAATATTGACAGAACAACAAGACTTAATACACCCTCCTGGGCTTGGCTTGTGGACTTCAGGATGATTCCTGCCCAGTGACAGCAGACGCCTAGGGTCATGTAAGTGGGGTGAGTGAGGGAAACAGGTGCTTGGGGAGTTTCACCACACTTAAACCAACACCCTGCAGTGAGCCCTCTTTGGTGGATCTTGGGTTGGCTACCTCTGTGGATGAGAAGAATACTCAGGAAATGGCCAAAGGGGTGCATTTGTTTCTCATGTGTGTGTGTGTGGTCCTAGGAAAACTGATTCAGTCTCTCTTGGTCAGTCTTTGGTAGCAATGATCAGCATTTTCTTCTCCCTGTGCAAGACTCCTTGGCACGAGTTGCTTTAACTGGGGTTGTAAGGACTCCCAGGATTTCATCCATCCACAAGGGAGAGCTTGGCCAATCAGACTTGGCAGGTAGAGGGTAAAGAGAGAGTGTTAGCTATTTTAAAAAGATGCCACAAGAGCTCTGCAGCCAGTGACTCACTGAAAAGAAGATCCAAGGCCAGCTTATGCTGGACTGGCCTTATTGGGGTACAAAAGGGGCAGGGTCTGGTCCTTAGAGTGGGCTGCTAGGTGTGATCTGAGAGTTCTTGGGTAAAAATGCCATCTTTGCCGTACTTGAGATTCTAGTCTAGTAGCTACTTATGCTTGTGTGTGTGGTATATATCTCATGATTTTTTTTCTTTCTTTTTGTTTATTTTTTAAAAAATATTTTATTTATTATTTTTATTTTCAGTGTATGAGTGTATGGCCTGCATGTGTGTAAGTGCGTTCGTGTTATGTCGTGTAATGCCCGTGGAAGTCAGAAGAAGGTGTTGGAGTCCCCTCAAACTTGAGCTCAGGATGGTTGTTAGCTGCCATGTGGGTGCTGGGAATCGAACCTGGGTCCTCTGCAAGAGCAGCCAGTGCTCTTGACCACCGAGCCATCTCTCCAGCCCCTTGTTTGGTATTTAAAGACAAGGTCTCTCTTTGTAGTCCAGGTTGGCTTATAATTATTAATATTAATATTATTATTGTTGAGATGATCTCACCATGTAACTATGGCTGGCCTGGAACTCACTATGTAGACAAGGCTGGCTTGGAACTCACAGAGATTCACTTGCCTCTACCTCCCAATTGCTAGGATCAAAGGTATATGCCACCATACCTGACTGGCCTAGAATTATTAATCTTTCTACCTTGGTTTACCAAGTGCTGAGATTACATGTGTGTGCACTATCATACCCATCTGATGAGGTCTGGATTTCTTCCTTGTGAAGAGTTTGGAGAGGCCTAAGAATCTCCTCTTAAGACGCAACTTGCCTGGAGGAAACTCCCTCAGCCATTTTAGAGTGTCCCAAGGAAAAGGAAAGAATTAGCAGGTGGGGCAGAGCTTGGAAGAGTCCCTGGATGAAAGCGGAGTCCAAAACCAGTTATGACAGTTCATTCCTATAATCCTGGCACTTGGGAGGGTGAGACAGAAGGATTGTTGTGAGTTCAAGACCAGCCTGGGCTACACAGTCAGTTCTAAGTCAGCCTGGGCTATGGAGTGAAACCCCTTAAAATTCAACCAACTAACAACCAAAAAAAGTAAATTGGTAGAGGGTGGAACCAAGAGAATTCCAGTCCAGGTCACCATTCCCCCAGGAAAAAAGATTTGTCTCAGTTTTATAGGAGGGGAGGGACTATCAAGTGCTTCCCTGGCCTCCATGGCTTCTAGCTTTGGGGCATGACTTGAAGTTTCTTTACTTAACCGGAGCACTATCCTGACCTTTCCTGTGACAGTCAAGTCCCAGACAGATCACCAAAGCCTACAAGTTTGACTTCCTCAGAAGTCATTGATTCTGTCCCTCATCTTCACCCTCACCCCCACCTACTGCTGTCCCAGCATCTTAAGAGGTTCCCCAGTCTTTAGGCCAGCCTTCTGTAACCTACACCACTGCTATTCTTTAAAAAGGCAAATCTCTTAATGTTCAGCACTAGCTTAAAATCTTGCAGTGTTGGTCAGTTGTCCCAGACAAAATTTCCTAGTATTTGCACCCTGTCTTCCCTCTTTGTTTTCTTTCCCTCGTTTCCTTCCTTCCTTCCTTCCTTCCTTCCTTCCTTCCTTCCATCCATCCATCCATCCATCCATCCATCTGTTGTATGTTTGCTTGGTTGGTTGATTGGTTTTGATTTTCTGAGACAGAGTCTCATGTATTTTTATTTTATATGTATGAGTGTTTGGCTTGCATGTATGTTCATGCATCATGTGTGTGCAATGCCCGCAGAGGACATAAGAGGGTGTCAGATTCCTAGGACTGGAGTTACAGATGGTTGTTAGCCACCATGTGGGTGCTGGGAATCAAACCCAGGTCCTGTGGAAGAACAGCAAGTGTCTTTAGCCACTGAGCCATCTCTCCAGCCCCACTTCCCCCTCCTTTTTTGACAGGGTCTCAGCTGGCTTGGAACTCCCTAGGTAGACCAGGCTAGCCTTGATCTCACAGAGCTCTGCCTGTCTCTGCCTCCTGAGTGCTGGGATTAAAGGTGTGTGCCACCATGCCCAGCCCCATAATGTTTTCTTTTTCTTTCTCACTTATCGGCTGCAGCCACCTTCCTGCCTGAAGGATCTCTCAACGGCTCAATACCCTGTCCCAAAGTTCTCTGAAGGTGCTGCCATCCCACAGGGATACCTTTTCCTCCTCTAGGTCACTTGGGAGTAAGCTCAGGTGTCCCTTCTTCTAAGGGGATGACCCTAATCTTCTGGCCTGGCTGAGGCTTCTTGTGTAGCTTCAGGGTGCCTTGCTCCCTTGCTCTGCCAGTCAAATACCATCTAATCTCCTTATAGGTGGGGGTTGCCTTGACTTCTCTGTGCCCCAAGGCCCAGCAGTAGGGAATCTACAAACCCTTGCTGTGTAAATTGCTGTTGCTAGGTTATACTTTTGGTCTGGAAGGTCTTTGACCCTTTGTCACATTTCTAAGGCCTCCTTGAACAAGACCCAAATTAATTGGGAACTTCTTCTTGGTACCTCTCCCCTGAAGTAGGAACAACTCATTCCTTCCATTGAGATCTTTTGACACCTATCACTTCTCCTTTGTTTTGTGCTAATGTATGAAAATCTCCATACCTCCAAACCTTGACAGCGCAGAGGAGGAGATGCACCCAATCAAAGCTCAAGGATGCATTGGGACTGCAGGCACTAGGCCAGGAGTAGAAGACTGGCTGGGAGACTGCTTTGTCCTTTTAAGTCACATGAAGTAATGGCTTTGCTTGCTTGAAGTGTTGGGCCTACAATCTTTATTTTCTCTGCAGATGGATGGGAATTGCATTTTTAAGATTGCTGTCAAGTCTGGTTTATTTTTATCTCACCACCTGTGCCTAGTACCATGTCTCCCTAAGAGAGAGACCCAGTGCAAGGGTAAATGAATGAATGAACCAAGGAATGAAGTTACTGAGAAGCAGCAAGCATTTTTTCCATTTGATTCTACCCTGAAATAGGAGGTTTCATAGGCCTCCTCCTAGGAACATCTCTCATACCCAGAACTTGATTTAGGGGAGGTGTTTTGAGACACTGGGAGGGGAGCAACTCCTCTGTTCTCACCCCCAGGCAGAGAGAAAAGCAGGCTACAGGATTTATTTTGCATTTATTTTTACTTATATTTAGTAAATGTTTATTTATTTCTATTTTATGTGTATGAGAGTTTTGTCTGAATGTATGTAAATGCAAGCATGTAGGTGTGCCTGCAAAGTCCATCGAGGCCAGAAGAGGGAATTGGAGCCCCTAGTGGTAGAGTTATTGATGGTTGGTAGCTGCCATGTGGGTGCTGGGAATCTAACCTGGGTCCTCTGCAAGAGCAGTCCATGCTCTTTAACTACTAAGCCATCTCTCCAGCCCCTATTTTTCATTTTTACTTTTTTTGGGGGGCTTTTTGAGACAGGGTCTTCTTGTCACCCCAGCTGACCTGGAACTCCTGGAACTCTCTATGTAGACTAGGCTGGCCTTGGTCTCACAGGGATCTGGAGTGCTGGGACTAAAGGTGTGTACAACCATGTCCCACTCCAGCCCCAATTAAAAAAAATTTTTTTTTTTTTTTTACTTAAGGTCTCATGAAGTCCAGGCTGACTTTAATCTCACTATGTAGCCAAGACTGGACTTGAATTCCTGATCTTCCTGCCTCTACCTCCCAAGTACTGGGAATATAGGCAGCTACCATCGTGCCCAGTTTCACCCACTTTTTTTTTTTTTTTTTAATGTATTCCAGCCTGGCCTCTAATGCACAATGTAGCTAAGGATGACTTTGAAGTTCAGATCCTCCTGCTTCCACCTCCCAATTGCTGGGATTACAGGCATGTGCCACTCAGTTTGTGTGGAGCTAGGGATTGAACCCAGTGCTTCCTGAGTGCTGGGACAAACTCCCTACTGACTGAGCCTCAGCCCCATGCCTTGGCCACAGTTTTGATATCCCATTTTCTTCAAAAGAATTTCTCTTCAGCTCAGTGCTTAGAACATACCAGAACTGGTTCTAGATCTCAGGAGACCACCTGCTAAGGCTATGACTGCTTGTGCTGTGGATGGATGAAGAGATTGAAGGGGAGCTTGTTCTTGTTTTTAATAAAAGTCTTCCAGCTCCCAGAGCCCTGAGGAACTGCATTTATTTTGTGTTTTGGATTGCTTTTGTGGCATACCTCTTTTTTATTTTCTGGTGATGGTGGGGAGTACTGGGGGTTGAACCTAGAGCCTTGCTAGGCAGGCACTGTAGCACTGAGCTATAGCCCCAGCACTTCTTTTACCTTTTATTTTGTGACATGGTCTCATTAAGTTTCCGAGGCTGGACTTGAACTCCCTTTGTAGCCCCTGTAGGTCTTTAATTTGCTATTCTTCTGCCTCAGTCTCCTGAGTAGTTAGAATTATAGGCCTCCACCCATCAGGCGAGGCTCATACTTCCTCTTTAAAATTTTATGATTTTTATTTTATGTGTATGAGTGTATTGCCTGCATGTATGTGAGTGCACCCACATTGTGCAATGCCCGCGGAGGACAGAAGAGGGTGACACTTCCTCTTTCAAATGGACCCTTTGGCTGTTTGGGGCACCTGCATGTCCTCAGCTCATCCCCTATTTCATATTTTAATGTGCTACAAAAACAGCCTTTCTCATAGAAACACGTCTCCCTGCTTTTGGGCAAGCATCTTATCAGTTTTGCTGGTGGCCTCAGAACTTTTTGGGGGTAGACAGAGATGGATGCCTTTCTACTTTAGGTTCTTGGATCCCCAGTCATAGCCTAACCGATTCTTTGACTGGGTGGCACTTGAGCTGGGCTGGGGCATTTGACTAACTGACATTGATGCTGTTAGAAAAAGCCATGCAGGAGGAGTTAGTGGACCCTGCCCTTCTATCCTGGGTACAATGCTGAACAACACAGTACTATCTGGGCTACAAGTTTTACATTTCCTAGTAGCCACATTTTTAAAAAGTAAAAAGAAATATGGGGGCTGGAGAGATGGCTCGGCGGTTAAGAACACTGGTTATTCTTGCAGAAGACCTGGGTTCAAATTCCAGTACCCACATGGAAGCTAACAACTGTTCATAACTCCAGTCCAAGGGGATCTGACAGCCTCTTCTGACCTCCGAGGGCATTGCACGACACGGGTGCACTTACTTACATGCAGGCAATACACACATACACATAAAATAAAAAAATAATAAAGTAAAAAGAAATAGATGAAATTAGTTTTGCTAACATTTTGTTTAATCTAGTAAACCCAAAATATCATTCCAACATGTGATCAATATAAAATAATTCATAGTTTTTTTGGAGGGGCAATTTAATAAAGATATGTTAATATAATTGGAGGTGTGGGGGCACACACCTTTCATACTGACACTTAGGAAGCAGAAGCAGGCCAGTCTCTGTGAGATTGAGGCCAGTCTGGGCTAGGTAGTGAGATCCTGTTTCAATAAAAATAAAACAGTAACCAGGTGTGGCCGATCTCTGTGAGTTTGAGACCAGCCTGGGCTATGTAGTGAGACCCTCATCTCAGTAAAAACAAAACAGTAATCAGGTGTGGTGGTGCATGGTTTTAATCCCAGCACTTGGATGCAGTGAGTTGGGGGCCAGCCTGGACTACATAGCAAGTTCCAGGTCAGCCAGGGAGACCCTTTCTAAAAAAAAAAAAGTTAATAGCTGGGCATGGTGGCGCATGCCTTTAGTCCCAGCACTTGGGAGGCAGAGGCAGGTGGATCTCTGTCAGTTCAAGGCCAACCTGGTCTACATAGTGAGTTCCAGGCCAGCTGGGCTACAGGGAGACCCTGACTAAAAAACCCCAAAAAAAAAAAAAAAAAAAGGTTAATATAGGCTTAAGCATGAAAGTTAAGCAAGGCGTTCAGAAAGGATACACCAGAGAGCATCAGTGTGGAGTTCTCTGAGACTCATGAGCTATTCGACCTGCTTTTATGGTGCTAAGCCTATGAAATCACGTGTGTATTTGACATACCTCAGAACTAGCCCCTTTTCAAGTGCTCAGTAGTCCCATGTTGGACAATAAGCTCACTGCTAATCAGGGGAGATGGAGAACTGACCATTCTGGGTCCCCTTTGCTCTCCAAATAGCCTGCCTAGCTTGTCAGACCAAGAAGGAAAGGATAGGGTTTGTATTTATATATGAGATATGAGATTAATAACTTTAGAAATGAACATCCCCCCTTTGTCTCCCTCCCTCCTTCCCTGTTCTGTCAGATTGAACCCAGAGCCTGGCACATGCTTGGCAGATGCTGAACCTCTTGAGCTAGTCTTAGGAATATGATTTTTTTAAAAAAGTGTTTTGGCCTGGTGTGGTGGCGCACGCCTTTAATCCCAGCACTCAGGAGGCAGAGGCAGGTGGATCTCTGTGAGTTCAAGGTCAGCCTGGTTTACATAGTGAGTTCCAGGACAGCTGGGGCTACAGGGAGACCCTGTCTCAAAAAGGCCAAAAAAAAAAAAAAAAAAAAAAGTGTTTTGATGTCCAATCAGTAAGGGGGGTTTAGGTTCATGTAGTTATATATTTGTCCTTCATGGAAACATTTATGTAATATTCATTTGCTCTTTTTTTGGATTAATAAGTTTTAGAAACTAACGTGGTGAGACATTGTTACTTTCTGTTGTGTCATCTTCTTGGGATTTCCTCTATTCTTTATGTCACCAGCTGGTAAGTGTAGGCTTGGGCAGATGGATTCCAGAGCCTACATTCCTACTGTGCAGCACTGTTTGGTGCTAGACATTAACATTTTTCAAACTCGTCAAGGCTCTGGTCTCCTTTAAGCATGTTTACTGTAAGCCCCTTGCTTTTGGAGATCCTGCCCAAAGTCTTTGTCCTTTTGATCTAGGACATAAAAACCAAATATAACTTCTGTATCTCAGACTATAAATCAAAGCTTGTGTTAACAGTCAAATGATTTTCTATCAGGTACAAAAAAAAAAAAAAAAAAAGGCCATTTTATTTTTGGTGGTAGAGGGGAAGGTGAGGCAGGGTTTCCATGTGTAGCCCAGACTTTCCATATGTAGCCTAGGCTGGTTTTGAACTTGCAATGAGCACCATCATGCTTGTCTCTCTGTGTAGTGCAAAGCTTTGGCTTCATAGGACCCTGTCATGAATGAGATTGGGGGGGGAGGGAAGGGAGGGGGAGGGAGAGAGAACAGAACTCAATTTAGCTACTAATAGAAAGGGTTAAACATGTCTAGCCTGTGCACACACCGACTCACCTCTGCTAACCTGCACCTCTCATACCGCGTGGAGCAGTAGTTGTAAAGTTCTGGACTGCTTTGTAATTGTATTTTACTTTATCCATTGCCTAGAGAGCAGCGAGCCGGCAAGAGGTGTGGACTGGCAATTCGGCATCTTTTCTCTTTCTCACCCCTCCCCCGAGCTATTCGACCTGATTAAATAACTATGGGATGGTAGCCGGGCTTCCAAACGCGAAGGACGCCTCTGCCGTCTACGGGATTTCACCCACTCTGAGCCTCCGGGTGCTCCGAGGAAGCTCCGGAGTTCGCAGAATCTCCCGGTTTTGTCAAGGATTCTCCAGTGGAGTTCACACTAGAAGCAGGAGCCGACTCGGGATGCCTCGAGTCAAGTCGGATTGTTACTTGCAAATTCTTTTCACTTATTAAGTCCAGAAAGGTGCTGCCAGCGTCACTCCCCGCGGTAACTCTAGCAACGCCCAGCTCAGGCTCTTACCTTTTTACCTTGTAGGTTCCTCGCTCCCCGAGCTGCAGAGAGCAGCTCCTAAAGTTGCCTGAAATCTTCCCTACCCCTCCTCCCAAGGGGCGCTATGTCCCACCCCGCTCCCCAGCGGGCGGGTGTCGGGTCACTGTGGCTCTCTGGTGAGGGTGGGGGACGGTGGTCGTGGGGTACCGCGCAGAGTGACAATCCGTGAATTACGTAACGAAAGCCTGGGCTGCAGGAGAGTGACTCTGAGACCTTCCCGGGGGAGGTGAACTGCTGTCCTGGAGTCGCCAGGAAGAGTGGCGGCATTTCCAAGAAACCCAGGAGGAAGGAGGCTGAGATAAAGAAAACACTTCGGGAACCAGAATATCAAACAGCCGCGGGACCCAGAGCGTTATTAGCAAACGGAGGAACACGTGGAGTCGTCTCTCGGAGGAAGCAGCAGCCTTCCAACTTTGGCACTGGAGCCCGGTGGTGGACCCTGGGGGTGGGGGGTTAAAAACGGTGAGCTGCGGAGCCTGGAGCCAATGAATGGGGCTCGGTGGTTTGGATGGCACGACGTAAATGTTTCGGTCCTGGAGCGCAAACTCTTCCGTAGTTATTTAGTAAAGTAAGGACCCAAACTAAGCCCGGAGCCTCTCCCGTGAATCTTCACTGGCTCCCACCCGAGCAGCAACTGCTAACGCGGTACTGCCCCTTTAAGACCTGCTCGCTCTCGGGCTCTACAAAAGGGAGTGACCTCTGGGCTTTGACAGCTCCCCTAATAACTACCACCGCGCAGGCCCCGCCCACCTGGTGGCCGGCCGCGCCGATTGGCCGGCAGGCCGGTATCCCGTGCTCTGATTGGCCCGCCGCTTCCCCTGAGCGAACCTTTAGAACTCTGAGACAGACAATATTCTGTTACATTGTAGCAAAATGGCGACTGTCATTCACAACCCCCTGAAAGCGTAAGTAAGACTAAAAAAATGTACATATTCCGCGTGGTTTCAATATGAAAAAAAGGCGCCTTCTGCGCGCCTGTCGCGACAGGCACCGCGCTTGCCAGCGCCTCCGGCCGTGGCCCTGCTTCTCTTTTCTTTCCGCTCTGACTTCTTCATCTTTTTTTTTCCTCCCAGCGCGCAAAAATGTCAGGAGATGCAATTAACAAAAAGAAAATTGTTACAGTTGTATCCCGCTTAATTGGCGGACCGAGGCGGGGAGGGGGCGGGCAGCCGGTAGGAGCTCGGAGCTCCGGCGCTGCGAGCTCCGGGGGTCGTGGGCAGCTCGGGGACAGCGAGGTCCCCCGAGTCCCCTGCTTCGCCGGGCGGCGAGCGCGGCGCATGGCCGGCGGAGCCCGGGACGGAGCGCGGGGCCAGGCTGGCTGGGTGCGCTCCGAGCCCTTCGCTCCGGAGCCCTGCGCTCAGAGCCCCGAGGCTCCCCCGCCGGGCGGCTCATCCGCGGGGGCGAGCGGACCTGCGGCTGCGGCTGCGGCTGCGGCTCCGGAGTTTGCAGGGCGCTCGCTCTGCCTTCCGACCTCTCGCAGGGAGTTTGTGCAAACCTTCCGGAGTTGGGAGGACGGCGTGGGGGGAGCTGCGGGTCCCCAGAGTCCTGGGCCCAGGTGGTTGCCCGGGGCTCTTCTACCCGGCTGCCGGGGATCAGGGAGGCGCTCCGGGCGGTCGCCGGTGTGTCTGCGTATTGTGGCGGACTGGCTGTAGTCAATTAACTAGTCGGGTTAAGTTGGGCTTGGTCTGAGGACTGTCGTGTGCTCGCCCGCTCCGGGTGAAAAGCCGAGGCGGGCGGAGGCGGTTGGGGGTGCGAGACTGAGCGGGGAGCGCTGGCTTCCCGCGACAGCGAGGGGCAGGTGTCTCGGGCCGCCTCAGGGAGACTTTGAGCGGACGCCCAGATCCCGGACAGAGGGGGCCGGTCCCCAGGTACGATCGCCCAAGCCTGCCTGCCTTCCTCCTGCTCTTCATCTCGGCTTCCTTCCTTCCTTCCAGTCGGTGGAACTGTTAAGCCGCCAAGTCCGCCGGCGACCGGGGAGCTCGGGGGTGGCCTCGGAAAACTAGTGTCGCTCCAAAAGGGGCGCTATTGGCAGGGATGTTCCAGAGGGTGGATCCCTCGGAATCGCGGCGCGACGTGGGCTTCGGATCAGCGCCCCTGGTACCAGGACTTCCCGGCGGGGATCAAAGCCCCTGGGAGGGGGAAGGTGCGCTCCGGCGTTTTGAGCCGAATTCTTCCCAGTGTGTGGCGGTGGTCCACCCTGTTCTTTCCACCCCGGGCGTCTGCGTCCACCCCGGGTTCCTCTTGGAGTCAAAAAACCTGGTTCTCTTTGGGGAGCAGCAGGGGGGATTCCTCGTGCGGAGGACCGTGTAGGAAACCCGCGGTGTCTGCACCAGCCCATCTCCAGCAAGTAACAAGGAACAGGGTAGGGGTGTCCCTGGTCTCCGAGCTGATTTGATATATTGCGGTAAAGAGGACAGTGGAAGACAAGCCTCATCCGAGAGGAGTTCCTGGCTTCAGTTCCCTCCCGAAAGCTCAGATGCATTGCACTGGGTCGCTACAGCGTTTCACCTAAGAAAGAAAATGTTTTATGGCAGAATAAATGGGCGTAACTTCTCCGCATCCTCGCTGCCGCTCGCGCGCGCCGCCACACCGCTGATGCAGTTTCTAGCGAGCCTACACATCTGATTTGCAATTTCCTAATTTCCAGCTGAAATCACAAGGCCGGGTGATGCCACCTGGTAAACTCAAATCAGAAAGATCTATTTTATGAGTTTCCTTGTTGGGAAAGCCATACGCTGGATGCCCGGGAGCAGGCTTACGCTCCGGCGCTCACAGGATTTCCACGCTCCAGGGGTCCCCCGCTAGCTCCACTTTTTTTTTTTTGACACAGAAGTGCGTGGTGTGTGTGTGTGTGTGTGTGTGGCGCGGGAAGGATAGAGAAGCGAGAAGAAAGTGGCCAATCCCGGTAGTTAGTGAAATTAGTTCTGAAATCACACTTGTACTCTGTAATAACTGGAAACAGTTGCCGTGGGATGCATTTGTTAAGTGTATATTGGCACATGCACAGGGGAGCTCATACATCACCCTTACCTGTTTCTGTAGGTGGGAGTCGAGTGGTCACTGATAACAGGCCGCCCCATTCTGCCAACCTCTTCCCCTGAGGGCGATGTGTGTGAACAATAACCCCAGTCAACGAAGCCTTTTGCTCCCTGGACGTTTTAAAAACTCTGTATGCTGGAGTACACGCGTTGTAATTTGGGAGACTGACGCCATCTGCTTTTATTATTTTTTAAACAACTTGTTTAATAAAACATCTTATACATTTAATTTGTTTTTAGAAGTTGCTGATCAGGAAACAAAACACACGTGAATAAATTATGCATGGACTAAATTAGAACAAAGCGCAGTGACACATTGAGCCGAAGGGATGGAAGGGGGCGCCGGGAGGAGGAGGAGCGAGGAGAAGGGTTTGGAGAGCTATGTGCTTATCCTCGTGTGCCCCTCCTGACAATGAACCGGAGCTCAACATTAGCATTTTCTCCTTGTGCGTCCAGAGTCTCTCTCAAAAAGGCAGCATCACCGATGCCCCCTGCAGAAACTGGTCAACAAAGCTTTCCTCTAGGATCCGGGATAAGGGATAAGTAGTGGCAGTTACTGTGTAGGGAAGAAGCCAGCTCGGGTTTCTTTAATGCTCTGCCTTCTCAGATTATGGACTACTTTTCATCTTGTTAGCTTTTTTCCATGTGGGGCATTCAATAATTCAATTCACTGGGGTGACTGGATGGTGCAATTAGAATCTCTTTGCTTTGGGGGTATTCTGTAGGGTCCTAAGCTCCTGAAGACACATAGCCTTTCATGGCAGTTTGGCTTTCTTCCTGACTGTCTTTGATCTCTCCTCAACTTCCTTTCTTTTTCCTTCTTTTTCCTTTTACCCCTTCCTCTCTGAAGCTGACAGCCTGACTTCTCTCTCTGTTGTCTCCTTTAACATCTTGTTACTGCCCAACAGGGTGTTAGAGGCAGAAACAGGAGCTGCCTGGACAGACCAGATCACAAAGGAAACTCCGCAGGTGGGCCCCCCCAACCAAGCAGTCACATCTGGACAAATAGAATTTAGCAGTACTGATGGGCTTGTGTGATGTGTAAATGTGGTTGCTCATTATTTAATTGAGCAGCTACATTTTCTGAGTGAAGATGTGTGGGTGTCACCATTTCCTGTATATACACAGGTAAGGACTGTAGAATGAAGTGAACATGTATGGGCAACATAAATATGAATTTGATAAGGGTATATGTGTAAGCCACATATTGTATTTTGATTGATTTCTGCCTACTTAGGAAATATAATGCTTAAATTACAAAAGCAGTATTTATATGTATGTTGGGGGGGTACTGGTGCCATAATGCATGTGTGGAAGTCAGAGGACAATTTTCAGGAGTTGTTCTGGGGATTGGATTCAGGTAGTCAGGCTTAGAGGCTGGCCTTATAATGATTTTAGTATAAATTTTTAGCTTAACATTCCAGTTTAGGCAAATCATCTTCCCTCAAGCCTGCCAGCAGCACTTTAAACAGCTTACTCTTTCAGTAAGTTATCAAAACTGGTTTCTATGCACTTACCTGGGAATGCCTGCCACCTTTTGCCAGACTTAATTATGCACATTAAAAAATTGTTTTATGTATATGAGTGTATTGCCTGCATGTGTGTAAGTGCACCCGTGTTGTGCAGTTTTGATTATGCACATTTGTAACTATTATAACTGCTGCTTAGAAAGGAGTAACAGGGCTTTACCTCAATTGCTTGTTTATAAATAATTTGGTCATGCTTTTAACTGTGAACATACATGTACACAGTTGCATCAAAACTGTCCTTTGTTAGCAGTTACCCTAGCTTGGAGGCAAGTGTTGCTATCTTTGCTTTATTATTAAGGGTGCAACTCTGAGAGAAGTAAATGTTTACTTACCCAAGATTCAACATGCCTCATGTATAGATGGACCACAAATCTCATCATCTTTCTATCCATTTTCTGATGTGGGGACTATATGCTCTAATCTAAAGTGATTTGGGGACATGTGAAAGTTAGAAGCCAGAACTCAGGCTTGCTGGGGCAGCCAATTTAGCTATCAGGATGGAAGGGCTTGGGGGCCACATTCCTGGTCCTAATCTTGTCTTGACTATTTTGGTTGAGGAGGGGGTTATGAGCAGGGACTAAGTAGAGAGCAGTGGGGTTGAGACTTTGTGAACTTGCAGCCTTTTATGGGCATTATTTTCATCCTTTATGGAGAAGGATCTTTAGACACTTGAAGCCATCAGATGCCTGAGGACTAATCACCTCACTCTGTTTCTGGTTGCCACCATTTAAAAATAAGAGCCCTACATTCTCCAAACTTCATTAGCACACATTATTTTTCTAGTAGGATGATGGTTCCCATAAAGGAGATCAATTTCTCCCAGAACATAAGTGAAGGTGTTGTTACAGGATAAACTGAAATTAACCTGGCCTGCAGACCTCCTGGAGGACATCTGAGATGGCCAGTGTCACCGGGGCTGCTTAGATCCATAAAGCTGAGCGGAATCTACATCTTCCTCTGACATTTTGGAATCACTCAGGTAGCTGGGATTTGTATACAGCTGAGGAAAGCCTTAATATCACAAGCTGTTTTAGAACCATTCTCTCAGATCAATGCCAAGAATATAATGCATGCTCAGCATGCTTTGTTTTGAGCATGCACCCAAAAAAAGAACGGAAACTGAGGCTGCTGTCTCATTTTTCAAAGTGCAGCCCTGCTGATGTTAGTGGAGGTGGAGGCGGAGGCAGAAAAAGGTACCAGGCTCCAGGCCTGTTTAGTGTCCCGATCTCTGTAAAGTAACTTTTGTGGTTTTTGAGTGTTTTGAAAGTCACTAGAAGGCAGAAGTGTAGCCAAATGTGGCAAACCTCTGGCCAAAAACATCCCACAACCACTGAAATATTTTTTACCCAACTTTTCCATCAGGAGTCTTATGTAAGCATGACCCTAGTTTTAAATAGTCTTTTTTAACTATGAAGGTATTTAACAAGGAGAGATAAAGAGCAGCCTGGGGGTGGTGAGAGGAGTGGATGAATGAGTGGATGAAACCACAGTGTGGTCTGCACTTCTGAAGAGATGGTAGTTGCACAAGAGCCAGATAGGATGGGCCATTTCAAGTTCCCAAGTTTTCTATTGTGGGAGTGACTAGGGAGAGATGAGGTGAGGTGGTGTCTTTGTGATTTGTTTTTCTTATTGGTCGGGTTACTGGTGTTTCACAGTCTGTCAAACCATATGGATGAATGGAGCTAGCATCATAAAACTGTCACTAAGGGAAGGTTTTTGAAGCCTGTGATTTGCATTAGAGTTTTAAAAGCAGTGGTTTGGAGGCGTTGGTGGGGGACGGGGAGAGAGAAACAGTGAATGTCTGGGCTGTGTGTTTGTGAATAGTAGAGTGTGTGTAGTGGCAAGGGACTCTATGTGGAAGCAGGGAAAGGGCGAGGGGTTTAGACTCAGAGCTCCTAATAATGGGGTTCAAATAACCCCCATTGAGGCCTCCAGCACCTAGGCCTGGTGAGTCTGGAGAACAATAATAATGGCACACATCTGATCCTCCTTTGCTTGTCTTTCCTCCCAGAATCCAGGGACTGTGGTTGTCTCAGGTTGCTGTGAGGTGATGAGGTGTTTTGTGGTTCTTATTCATCTTGAAAATCTGTTGTTTGTGTTATCTGCAGTTGAAATCTCTACCAGAAAAAATTATCCTGTCCCTAAACTCTTCTGCCTAAACTCTTCACTGTCTCCTGCTATGTTCCTGTCTCACCAGTGAGTGGTCTTCAACAGCTTTGGTGACTTAGGGGTAAAGGAGGTGAAGAAGGCTCAGGAGAGGAACCCAGAGCCTTGTGCTTGGCTTCTAGCCCTACCACCAGCTAGTTCTGCCATCTTGATACATACCTTCCCGGAGCTTCCTATTTCTTGTCTTGCTCTTTTAAAAAAATATTTTATTTATTTTTATTTTATGTGTATGCATGTATTGCCTGCATGTGTGTGAGGGCACCTGTATCGTGCAATGTCCTCAGAGGAAAGAAGAGGGCATTAGATCCCCTGGAACTGGAGTTATGGATGGTTGGTAGCTGCCTTGGGAATGCTTGGGTTTGAACCCTGATCCTCTGCAAGACCATCCAGTGCTCTTAACCACTGAGTCATCTCTTCAATCTCTTGTCTTTGTTTTTGAAACAGGGTCTCACTATGTAGCCTTGGCTGGCTGGGGACTCCCTATGTAGACCAGGTTAGCCTTGAACTCAGTCAGAGATCTGCCTGCCACTGCCTCCCAAGTGTTCGGATTAAAGCCTTGTGCCACCATACCTGGCCTCTATCCTTGCCTATAAGAGGAGGAGATGAATTTGATTCCGTAATTCCTTCCAAGTCAAAAACTTCTTACTGTGATCTCTTAGGAAGAGGAGGACAGTTAATGGCCAGAGTGTTGTAAAGTGTTGCTACAGGGGAGCCTTGTAAGACTGGGAGGCCCTTCTGGAGTTCCACTCTTTGGGGTCCAGTCTTGCCACATGGGCTGGATGGATCTTCCCATCCCTTCTCAGGGCCTAAGGCTGAGCTCCAGACCAGCCAGCTGTTTAGAATGTGGGCTCTTAGCATTGTCCCAGAGACCAGGAGAAAGGAAAGAGGAGCTAGAAAACCTGTTGGCCTATTTAGCTATTTAAAAGCACTCAGATAAATGGTTCTGGTTGTGAAAAAGGAGTAGAATTACTAAGAACATGTCCTCTCTTTTTTAAAAAGTGTTGTGGGGCTGGAGAGATGGGTCAGTGGTTAAGAGCACCTGCCACTCTTGCAGAGGACCTAGGTTTGGTTCCCAGTACCCACGTGGCAGCTAACAGCGATTCGTAAATCCAGTTTCAGGAAATTGACACCTTCTTTTGATCTCCACAGGCATTGCATGTAGGCAATATACTCATACATAAAATAAAAATAATAAATAAAATATTTTTTTTAAAAATTAAAAAAAAAAAGAAAGTGTTGCGTGGGGACTGGGGTTGTAGCTCAGTAGCAGAGTGCTTGCCTAGCATGTGTGAGGCTCTGGATTTGATCCTCACTATGGGAGTGGGATTTAGAGAGAGAAGGGGGTTCAAGCCTTCAGCTGATCCTCTGGATTTATTTAGCCATAGTGTCTCCTGCCATCTTTTTACCATGGTCTCCATCCCAACTGACATTGAAATAAAGTGCTCCTTTTCCTTTCATTTTTGAAAGCACATGAACCTGGTTGTTGAGTGGCCTAAAGCTAATGGGCCTGTACTGATGTCTCACTGAGCTAGTGTGACTGGTGCTACTTCTTGGGGAAACAGAGGCACCTCTCTCAATGGACTCCTGGAGGCTGGCCTGCACCTGTGTGGGCATCAGCAGGCTCTAGATTGGAATCCACAGTCTTCCCTTTATTGACACCCCAGATTCCATTGGGAGATTATTATCAGGCTTTTCTGTGGTTGAAATCTCCCTTGGTAATTTTATACAAGCCTAAAGGAAGAAGAGATTGCAGAATTCATTAGCAAATGCACAGAAGCCAGGATGTAAATTCTAGGACTTAAACCAAGAGAAAAATGAAATAGTTTCTCTGACCTTCAGCAGAGTCACATTTTAAAAATTGGGATAAGATATGCATGATATAAAATGTATAGTTTTAAAGCATGCAATCAGTGGCATTACATACATTTTAATATTTATTTATTATTTATTTACTGATTTTTTTTTTTTTTTGGTCTTTTTGAGACAGGGTCTCCCTATAGCCCTAGCTGTCCTGGAACTCAGTATGTATACCAGGCTGGCCTTAAGCCCACAGAGATCTGCCTGCCTCTGTGTGCCACCATGCCCGACCTATTTTAATTTTCTTATTTGTATATCACCTGCATGTATATAAGTGCATCATGTTGTGCAATGCCTGCAGAGATCAGAAGAAGGTGTCAGATCCTTTGGAACTGAAGTTATGGGCTGTTGTTAGCTGCTGTGTAGCTGCTGGGAACTGAACCCGTGTCCTCTGCAAGAGCAGTCAGTGCTCTTAACCACTGAGCCATCTCTCCAGACCCACATTACATACATTTTAGAAGTTATTTATATGTTTATATGTGTCTGTCTTCCTTCCTTCCTTTTTTTTTTTTTTTTTTTTCTTTTTGGGACAGTCTTCCTGTAGCCCCAGCTGGCCTGGAACTCACTATGTTGACCAGGCTGGCCTTGAACTCACCTGCTTCTGCCTCCTGATTGCTGGGACTAAAGGCATGTGTCACCACGCCCTGCTTATATGTATATTTATTTATTGTGTATGTGTGGGTACACCAGTTACCACTGTGTACTTGTGTTGGGTCAGAGGACAGCTTGTGGGAGTCGGTTTTCTCTCTCTACTATGTGAGTCCCCAGCACTGAACTCAGGTTGTCAGGCTTTGCAGCAAGCGCCTTTGCTCACTTAGCCATTTTGCTGGCCTGCATTAAATCCATTTATAATTATTGTTCAGCTACTATCACTATTTCTGGAACTTTTTCATCACTACAAATAAAACTTTATATGTACTCATTAAACAGTAACTTCCTGGGCTGGGGGTTTCACTTAGTGGTAGAGCAGGTGCTTAGTGTGGGCAAGGTCCTGGCTTCAATCTTCAGCACCAAACAAGCAAGCAAATAAATGCACTTTCCCCCCATTCCCTGCTTCCTACAGCTAGAAGCATTGTTTTTCCTTTTGCATAAGGACTTCATATGCATGGAATCTTACAGTATTTGCCCTTTTGTGTCTGGCTTATTTCACTCAGCACAAAGTCTCCAAGAACCATCCATGTTGTAGTGTATATTAGACCTTCATTCCTTTTTATGGCCACTGTATGTATAGTCCACATTCTGTTTATCCATTTATCTGTTAGTAGACACTTGGCCATTTCTACGCCTTGGCTGTTGCAAAAAAAGGTGCTCTGAACATTTGTATTAGTAACTGCTTGAGTCTCTGTCTTCAGTTCTTTGGGTAGAGGCCCAAGTTCATTTTTGAACTCTAAAAATTCAGAGGCTACCTTTCTAGATGCTACTGGTGGTCCCTACATTACAACACTTTAAACAATGCTTATAGTTTATAGAATTTGGCCTTGTGACCAGCTCTTCTTCAGGCATACCACTAGTGTTTAAGGATTAAATGCTTTGGAAAATGTGAACCCAGAGATTCCTCCCATCCTTAGCTACAAAGATTAGCCCTGTGGTGTGGTGCCCCCCGCCCCCCGTTTTGGTCTTTTTGAGACAGGGTCTATCTGTAGCCCAAGATGGCCTGGAACTTACTATGTAGACCAGGTTGGCCTCTATCTCACAGAGATCCACCTGCCTCTGCCTCTTGAGTGCTGGGATTAATGGTGTGTGCCACCACGCCCCACTCCCTGTCCCCTTTTTGCCATTAGGGTAAGGACTCCTTATGGGGGAGGCTGACAAGGGTGGTGGGGAGGGAAGGATCATCTGGGATGATGGGACAGATTCAGAGTCAAAAGTGGTGGCTCACAGATGTGGTGGCATAATTCTAGAGCTTGGGATTTCCAGGCGAGGATGGTATACAGAATGAGAATCTGTCTCAATAAAACAAACATGAGCTAAAGACGGTAGAATGCTTGGTTAGCATGCAGGAAGCCCTGTGTTTGATTTCGAGTGCTGCATAAACTGGGCATGGTGACACATGCCTATAATCCCATTATTCAGTATTGCAGGAGGATTTAGGAGTTCGAGGCCACCCTTATAGCAAGTTAATGGTTAGCCTGGGATATGGGCCCTGTCTTAGAAAAACAAAACAACAGTCCAAAACCCCACAAAACCCACAAGAAATTAAAACAACAACAACAACAATAAAAAAAAAAAAACTGAGTCAAGAAGCAAGCCAGTCTTTTTGTGTAGCGGGGAGGGTCTTTGTGCCTGCTTCCTGAGTAACTGGCATTATAGATCTTTACCACCATGGTACATTATTTAAAAGATTGAAACTCGACAGGCCATTGGCATCGTATCTAATCACTGTTTCTTAGGAAATACAACCTTGCTCATCCCTCTGTGACTCAATAGCTTAGAGGGGTTTTCACATGGTCTGTCTTTTTGTGTAGCGGGGAGGGTCTTTGTGCCTGCTTCCTGAGTAACTGGCATTATAGATCTATACCACCATGGTACATTATTTAAAAGATTGAAACTCGACAGGTCATTGGCATCGTATCTAATCACTGTTTCTTAGGAAATACAACCTTGCTCATCCCTCTGTGACTCAATAGCTTAGAGGGGTTTTCACATGGTCTAGGTTTCACACAGGTTAGAGGATAAGCCCCCATTTCCCCTTGGTAGCCATGAACTTAGTCTGTCTACAAAACCAGCACAAATGGAAGGTCAGTGGGCAGAGAGGAATGCTTTCCTTGTAATGTGGTCTTGGGTCCTCAGCCAAGCTCTAGCTCCCTCCACCAAGATGGTCAAAGAGAGAGGGTGTGAAGGGCAGTTGGAGCTTAACCTCTGCTGGTGAATGAGGAAGGCAAAACTGTTGACATAGGAGTCAGTGACAAGAATGTATTCCTTATAGAAAACTAGACTACAGAACTCCATGCTGGGGCTGATGCATCAGAATCATCAAGTTATGTCTTGGTTCCCAGCCTTGGAGAGATTTCAGATGCAAACTTGCTACAAGTTACAAAGATCCTTTAATGAAAGCAAATAAAGTAAAAAGCCATCCTTGTTTCCATCATTCTCAACCAATGACTGTCCACACATCTTTGTTGAGCCCAGAGGGAAGGGTCTCATTGGAGCTGACTTAGGAGCAGCCTTCATCTTGTCCTGACCAAATGCTAATTGCATACAGTTGGCCTCCCTCCCTGTATCTAGGAGCTTCCATTTCCAGAAGGACCGCTAGTTTGTTTTTCCTTCCAGACTCTTGTTCTTTGGTGGGGTAAAGTAAAAGCCTGTGGAGTAGGAGGAGGCTGACTATTCTCCTGGGCTTCTCCTAGGGAAACTACTGTCATTGGGGGGTGATGGGGTGGGGAGAGGGGAGGCAACTGCTGCTGGGGATGGGGGAGAGCAGGGTGGCCGGGGCATTGGGAGTGGAGAGAATATATTCTCTCCTGCTAATTATTTTCCCTGAGGACTTAGCCAATGCAGAACCATCTATTATCATGGGAGCGCTCTATGGTGGTTCTGCCTGTGATGAATGCTAAGTAGAAACAAGCAAGAAAAATTAACAGGCGGCTGCTTCTGTCCACCTAATTAAAATGCATATCCAAATGCATAAGTCCTTATGTCTCCCCATGCACACACTCCCTTTCCAGGCCCAATTCTATGGAGGAGAAAAAAACACTGCCCCCATCATTTCTCTTGGTTATATTTTCATCAAGGAAGAGCTGAAGGTCTCCCGTAGAAGAGAAGAGTCTGGTCGTCTAACAATTAAAAAATTGCTAGTGTTTGGACTTAAAATGGGCCTGAAAAATCCGAGCATTTAAAAATAATAAAAATACCCGAAACTTTACCTGACTGCAGATAAGGAGGTCAAAAAAGTGAAGTTGAAGAAAGAGTTGCCATCATTTTTGCTGACCTTTTAGCTTTATGTTAAAAGTCTGGCTTAGATCAGCCACAGGGATTTTGAAAGTCTTTTACGTCTGTTTTCTGCCTCTTTTCCATATCTTTCCCACCTCCATCTCTTTTCTATATCATCCCCTCTCTGATTGGTTGTTCTCCCCAAATCCTTGCAACATGCCCCAAGTTTTTGTAGAGAGATTTTAGAATGATTCATTGCCATTGTATTTGGGGACAGTATCAGAAATGTCCCAGTCAACAGCCCGAAGTGTGTTTGAAATCAAACAATACTTCTTCATTCTTATCTCCCCCATCCTCTTTCGCTCAGCCCGTAATTTTCTCTCCTTCTAAAGAACAACTTTATTCAGTGGTTATAAAATATTTAATAAAACATGAAACTTCAGTCCCCGTGTTCAAGTCACCTCACAGGCATCTCTGTGGCACAGATACCCTCCCCTGGCCAGCCGCCCCCCCCCCACCCCACCCCAGGCCTCTGTCTACTCTCCACAGCAGCCCCAGCTGTTGATTTATCAGGGCTGGCCGGGGCTCAGCAGTGCATGGAGATTGCTTTTAATTAACTCTCTTCATTTTTCCCAATCTTCAGGGAGCAGCAGCCATTTAATGATTTTAATATTTTATCTGGATTTATATCTGCCTTATTTGTTGTTGTTTGACTTCCGCGTTTACTTTTCCTGAATAGCTTCCAGATGGGTGTATTTATTTGCCCCTTACCCCTGTCCCCAAGACCATTCCAGAGATGGGAGGATGGATTCCAGAGAAGATCCTAGTGGTAGATGCTGTGATGGTTTGGATTAGAGACTCTGTCTTAGGAAACTCAGGTTCACCTGACTCTTAGATGAAGGAATTACTGAGCTTTTCATTAAAAACAGAAAGAAAAAGAAAGAAAAAAAAAAAAAAGAAATGAAAGAGGAAAATAAATTTTTTTTTTTTTTTGGTCTTTTGATTTTTTGAGACAGGGTCTCCCTGTAGCCCCAGCTGACCTAGAATTCACAAGGTAGGCCAGGCTGGCCTCAAACTCAAAGAGATCTGCCTGCCTTTGCCTCCCAAGTACTGGGATTAAAGGTGTGCACCACCACATCCTGCCAGAAATTCTTAATTGTGGAAGGTGAGGCCCCTTTGTCTCTTCTGTGCTTCTCTGAGAGTGTGAGCTAGAGGTGCATTGGCTAAAACCTGATTCCTGGAGGGTTCACTTTGAGTTGTAGTACTATCATCCTGTCCATCCTAGCCTCACATAATTCAGCGTTGTTTATTTTTATTTTATTTTTAAAAATAAAAGATGGGGCCAGGCGTGGTGGTGCATGCCTTTAATCCCAGCAATTTGGGAGGCAGAGGCAGGCGGATCTTTGTGAGTTCGAGGCCAGCCTGGTCTACATAGTGAGTTCCAGGACAGCTGGGACTACAGGGAGACCCTGACTCAAAAAGACAAAAAAAAAAAAAAAAAAAAAAAAGATTCTTACTATGATACCCAGGCCTGGCTCAGGTGATGCTTTGCTGCAGCCTCCCCTGTAACTGGGACTTCAGGTGTGTATCACCATACCTGGCAAAGTTATTTCTTAGCACTGCTGCAGGGTATTGACTTTAGGGCAGGGTGGAGATAGGTTCACCCTAGTATTCATGCTGTGGATTCCTGTTTCTTCTTTTTAAAAAAGATTTATAATTTTATATGTGCATGTGCCTGTATGAGTTTATGTGCACCATGTGTGTGCAGGAGCCCACAGAGGCCAGAAGATTCAGATTCTTTGGTATTGGAGTTACAGATGGTTATGAGCTGCCAGGTGGATGGTCAGAACCAAACTCAGGTCCTCTGCAAGAGCAAGCAGTAAACACTCTTAACCATTGAGCCATCTCTCTAGCCCCCATATTGCTTCTTTATTTAGGCACTTAGGCACATCTGGAATCTGCTTGGCAACTTCTTGGCAGAGTAATTGCCAGTATGATCTGAAGATATACCTATTGCCTTCTCTGTCTGCTACTCCCCGGTGGTGGGTAAATGCACATCTATCTGCCCAGCATCCTGGCTCCCCAACTCAGCATCCTTTGCACTACAGGGTCCATACCATCCCCCAACAACCCCACAGAGGTCTGTCATACAGGTTTGCATGCAGACTAATTTTCAGAACCAGTGTGTCTACAAAATGCCCTTTTGGCATCTGGGTTTGGTAATGTGTCTTCAGGGTTACCTGTTGCTAGGCAACTGCCAGCTAAAGTTTGAGCCTGATCTGCAGATTGTGGTGAATTGCCCTGGGTGACTTTGTGTCTACATTTAGGGACTTTGATTTGCAGTCTTGGTCCAGGGAACAGGAGCCTGGGAAGATATTCTTCCCTGGGCCCTAAGATTTAAAAAAATCTAGTCCAGTGCTTGATGCTCATTACACATAGGTATTTGTTTGGGTCTTTCCTTCCTGTCTTCTTATACCGGAGTGCACCTCTCCTCCCTGCTCTTTCAGTTTGGAAACCCTATCTGCCCTTTCTGTGTGGGAACCTGGCTACAGGCAGGAGACACTGAGGGGAGCTTGGTCTCAGCACTGTGGACAAGTGCTCACACTGCTCAGTGTTCTGCTGGGTATTTCTTCTTCATCCTTCTGTGGCAGTCACTGACCCTTTCAAGAATCTTGTGGAAGTTGTGGGCCAGCTCCTTAGAAATAGATGTACCCCGGTGTGAATCTCTGTATATAGCTTTATGGAGTTGACAGTCTTCAAGGAGTCAATCCATGGATGCCCTGCAGATGTACAATCTCCAGGGTGACAGTCTCAGCATCAGAGATGTGGGTGAAATTCTCAGTCTGACACTTTAATTAGTTATTGAGATAGGTCTTTTTCTGTAGCCCAGGCTACCCTTGAAGTTAGCAGCAGTACCCCCTTAGCCTCCTAAGGACTGGGATTATAACTGTGTACTACCACGTCTGCCTGAAGGATGTTCTGTGTCTCTGTGTAAAGGCAGCCCTTTCTCCTGCATCCTCTGCCTATCATCTCTGTAAGTTGCTTATGACTGTTTCAGGTCAGCAGTTCAATGATCCTTTAGCCCCAGCTTGCCTCCAGATGCACTAGGTACATACCTGCCTGTCCCCTCTGGACAACCCAAGGTTCCCTTTCCCCAGTGTAGCCCTTGCTGACCCTCAGGTTGTGTTGTTCACACCTGCCCTGGGGCCCTCAGCCCTGCACATGCTTTTCTCTCTCAGTTGTGGAAATACTTAACTGTGACTGGTTACAGGGTAGAGCTCTGGAGGTCACAGACAGCGGCTGCCTGTGCCTTCTGTCCCTAGCACCTATCCTAGCAGGCATTTGGTGAACAGGTGTGGAATAGATGAGTGGATGAAACCAGGAGGCCAGGCACTCTGCTCTGCTTGTCTTTAGACCTGGCTTGTTTCTCATTCTCTACTTCAACACTAGGGCTTTGGGAAAGGCAATAGAATTCCCCTCTAAAGATCCTTCAATTTCAGGTGCCAGAAAACAGATGCAGGTTTGGACTTGCCTACATGTAGGGGGTGTGGCTGTGTTTCAGGGTCATGCCATTTGTTCTGCTTCATATAAACAGCTAGGCTTTCTGTCTTTGGGCCTTTTTTTGGGTCTTTTTGAGACAGGGTCTCCCTTTAGTCCCAGCTGGCCTGAACTCACTATAGACCAGGCTGGGCTTGAACTCACAGAGATTTGCCTGCCTCTGCCTCTGGAGTGCTGGGATTAAAGGCGTGCACCACAATGTTCAGCCTCCTTCTTTGGTCTTAGAAAGCAAAGGTAAACCTTTTTTCCCTCTCTCTTTCCTCCTCCCCTTCCTCCCCCTCCCTCTCCCCCTCCCCCTCTTCCTCTTCACTAAGTAGCACTGGCTGGCCTGGAACTCACTATGTAGAGCAGACTGGCCCCCAACTCACAGAGATCCACCTGTTTTTGACTTCCAATGCTGGGATTAAAGATGGGTACCACCACACCCAGCTTAGTTTTTGTTTTATGAGACTGGGTCTTATGCAGCACAAGCTGGCCTTGAATTTACTATGTAATGGAGGATTGCCTTAAACTCTTGATCTGCTTGCTTCCTCCTCCCAAGTGCTAGGATTATAAGCATGTATCACCAGGCCTAGTGTACAATGTGCTAATGTGCTAGGGATCAAACCCAGGGCTTCATGTATGCTAGGCAAGCCCTCTACCAATTGAAATAGATCCTTAACCCATTTTTGGGTTTTAAGATTGAGAAAAGCAGGGCCTGGGGAGATGGCTCAGTGGTTAAGAACACTTGCTCTTCTTGCAGAGGACCTGGGTTTTGCTCCCAGCACCTACGTGGCATCTAACCACTGTCCATAATTCCAGTTCCAAGGGGATCTAACACTATCTTCTGGCTTCTGCTGGCTCTGCACACATGTGGTACACTTACATACATGCAGGCAAACACATATACATACACACACTCATACACAGACATGCAAAGATTAAGAAGAGCAGCAGGTTTGAGCCCTGTCATGATTGAGCCTGAGACTGAATTCTGGCGAGAGCTCCCTACTTGTTCTATCAAGCCCTGGAGGTCACTTCAGCCCAGCCATAGCAGAGTTACGTCTTCTTGAGAGAATGCCTTCAGTGCACTTTCACAGTGTGAATGCCTAGTTGGGACAAACACTCCAGTGGCTCAGGGTCCCTGCTGTGTCCAGTGCAGACAGCTTCATGAAGACCAGGATGAAAAGATAGTTTGGGGTCATGTGAGTCCTTCTGTTTCTCACATCAGGAGAGACACTGACCTGTGAGTGAAACTCCTGCATGTCTTGTGTGTCACCACTCTCCAGATCCTTCTGTGGTGTGGGTTATTGGAAGAAGGCTCAACTTTGGGTTTGGAAGATGAAGGCCTGAGAAGGAGTCAGACTCCAAGAGTTAAGTTTTAGTCCAGATCCTGGTCTGTTGAATCTTTTTCTGTTGGAAAGTTAGAAAAACATTGACATCACACAAAATACAGGTTGTAGAGGCAGAGCTGAACAAAAGTGCCTATCAGAAAGGTCATTAGCACCTGCTCTTGAAGGTAGCTCTGCCCAGTACACAGCCCCTCAGTACCGAGGGGCACACAGGGTTGTCCAGTTCCTGGTACTCTTTTCCTTTCTGGGCTGCCATCCCAGTATGACAGATACTTATACATATTCTGTCCTAATTTTATCTAATTACACATATCTCTGGGGGATGGGAAACAGGTTTGGACCATTCTCTTATAGGTCAGTGATACACAGGGCAGTGGGATGAACACTGATCTATAGAGTTGTATGAAATTTGGAAAGTTCCCTAAGTTCCCTAGCCCGAAGCCTACTGGGGGCATTAGGATAAAGACTGGAGATTTCAGCCAGTGTTGAGAGGGATGGAGCCACTCTGGCTTGAGAGTCTGAATTTTGGAGTCCTTCTGAGACCTAGCTAGCTCTTGGAGTAATAAGACTCTTGTTTTCTTATTTTATGATCTGTCAAACTGAGAGGACCCAGTAGTATTGACCCCTCTTCTGGTGATGATTCTTTCTTGCCCTTTATCTGCCCAGAATGTTTTCAGTTTATAGGGAAATACAGACCCACAGAAGTGGTGATGGATGGGACCATCTTCACTAATGCCCAGGGCTACCCCAAGTACCTGTCTCCTGAGCCACCCAGATAAACCAGTCTGAATGCCATGGAACTCTAAAACAGCTGCATCTCTCTCAGAGACCCGGAGCTGGCATTTGAGGGCAACCCCATCTCCCAGCATCTATCCTTGGGCCTCTACTTCTGCAGCTTTTCAAATCCCCAGGAAGAAAAGTCCCACCAGTAACCTGTTTCCTTTTCTTTTCCTCTCTGTTTCCTATTTCATTTTTTGACTCAGAGCTAAGCTGCCCCAGGGCTTCTGGGCTGAGGATGCAGGAATAATCCACTTAACTGCTGCATGCCAAGGTTTATGCCTTTAGCCTGGGCTTCCTTCTGACCCTAGATGCCTGACTCTGCTTCCCATTTATAGCCTTCTCCCTTGCTTTGTGGACAAGCACTGTCATCAGAAAGCACTAATGGGACACAAAAGGAAGGGAAGAGTATGCTGGCTTTGTCCCTAAGGAGGGTCTGCTGGATTCATGAATGTGGAGTGGAATAGTAGGGAGGAAAAGGTAAAACAGATGGGAGAGAGAGAGAGAGAGAGAGAGAGAGAGAGAGAGAGAGAGAGAGAGAAAGAGAGAGAGAAGAGAGAGAGAGGAAAGAGAGAGAGAGAGAGAGAGAGAGAGAGAGAGAGAGAGAGATCGATCTTCCAGGGCATGCCAGGTGCTAAGAGATTGTTCCAGGTCAGAGAGTTTCTTTTTTTTAATGAAATGTATTCTTTGACAATTTCATACATTTATATAATGCATTCCTATCATACTCACCTGCAACCCTCTCACCCCCCTGCCGCCTTGGTTACTCCCCTTCAGCAAGTCCCCCTTCTGCTTTTATATCTTTTGAGACAGAGTCTCACTATGCAGACCAACCTGGCCCCAAACTCACAGAGATCAGCCTACCTCTGCCTCCCAAGTGCTGGGATTAGAGGTATGTCCCACCATACCTTGTGTTTTTTTGTGAGCCACTGAGCTTAACCAGGGCCATCTACTGGAGCACAGGGACTAATGACTCCCTCTCCCCCAGCATCCATAATAGCCAATGGTTCCCCAGGGAAGGGTAAGGCAGGAGGGGTCTTTGCCAGGAGAAGAGAGGGGATAGATGTCTACACAGCACTACCCTATACAGGTACACCTTGTTTTATGTCAGAAGCTAAGCCACATTGTGCCTGGTCAGTGACTTGATGAGAAAGAAAGCAGAGCTATGGGAGTGATGAGGAGGAGGTGGGCTCCCATCTACCTTTAGGACTCTGGGAACTTGGGTAGGCTCTGTAAAGGGTGATGCTGGAGGAGCATCACCCAGAAAAGGGGACCCTCTTTTCTGGGGCAAGGAAGGTGAGGCGGGGAGGACTGTGGTGAAGACAGCCAAAAAACCCCGATTGACTGAATGGTAGTGTTGGGGTGTCTATGAACAGAAGGTAAAGTGGGAACTCTTCCCTAGGCAGACATTCTGAGTGGTGCCTCAATTTGGCAGCAATTCCTGGGAAGCACTCAAACTTAGGGGAAGTTGGCTTCATGGGCTGTGATTCTGTGTCATCTAACAAGATGGACTGAGACTTCTAATCATTTCCCTAACAGAGGGGTTGAACTGGATCCTGGTCCTGGTTTCCTGTGTTACATGTTCTTGAAAATATTTTTATTACATTTATGTGTGTGTGTACATGTGTATGTATGTGTACACACTCCTGTGCCACAGCATGCAGGTAGAGCTCAGAGGACAACTTTTTAAAAAAAAATATTATTTTT
>NW_008352654.1:2972382-2996675 GCF_000622305.1 Nannospalax galili
TGTGGGTGCTGGGAATTGAACCCAGGTTCTCTGCAAGAGCAGTTAGTGCTCTTAACCACTGAGCCATCTCTCCAGCCCTCAGAGGACAACTTTATGGAAGTTGGTTCTCTCCTTCCACCAAGTTGGTCCTGGGCATTGAACCCAGGTTGTCAGTCTTGGTGGCAAGCACCTTTACCCATTGAGCTATCTTTCTGGTTTCCATTATGTATTGTGAATACTTTCCAGGGTGCCTTCAGAGGAAGCAGGGGTTAAGGGGATGTACCTCCTGGTATGAATCATTAGTCTTTCCTGATTTGGGGCAGCCCTCTTCAACTGCATAGGTGGACTTGGGCTTGCTAAAGGGCAGACTTGGGTAGAGCCCATCCAAACAGTGGATTAAATGTCTCTTTTCTCTTTTTGATGTAGTCTTTACTTTTTTTTTTGAGACAGTCTATTGTACCCAAGGTTGGCCTTGAACTGATTCTCATGCCTCTACCTCTCAATTGCTGGGATTACAGGCATGCATCATCATGCCTACCTATCACTTTTTTAATAGTAATAGCTTAGAAATAGTATTAGTAATAGCCTAGAAATAGTATTAATAAGTACAATGTAAAAACCTAATCCAGCTGGGTGTGGTGATACATACATTGAATCCCTGCACTCAGGAGCAGAGGCAGGCAAATCTCTGAGATCAAGGCCAGCCTGGTCTACATAGCAAGTTCCTGACCAGCCAGGGCTTTAGGGAGACCCTGTCTTAAACAAACATCCAATCTAGAGCTAGGAATGTAGCTTAGCTTGTACTGTCTAGTATTCATGAAACCGTGGGTTCAATCTGAAGCACCATGTAAAATGAGGATGGTGGCCGGGTGTGGTGGCACACACCTTTAGTCCCAGCACTTGGGAGGCAGAGGCAGGTGGATCTCTGGGAGTTCCAGGCCAGCTGGGGCTACAGGGAGACCCTGTCTCAAAAAGACCCCCCCCCAGGAAAAAAAAATGAGGATGGTGGTACATGCCTCTAATTCTAGCAGTTGGGAGGTCCAAGGTCATCATCCTTGACAACATAGTGAGTTCAAGGCCAGCCTGGGCTATATGAGACCTGTCTCAAAATGAAAATATTAAATCCAGGGAGGAGCACAGAGATGTGGACCCTGATAGCTCCAAGCCTGGTGGATTAGTCTCATGGTTCAGATGGGAGAGCAAGACTGAAAATCTCTTAGCCAGTTTTTCTCTTTGAGGGCTGAGGGCTCTCTGAAGACAATGCTCCCTCCTCCCTAACCAGACACATAGACGCCCCCAGCCATCCAACCATCTACTTCCATTCTGGCCACTCCCTTTCACTGACAGCTAGTTTTCAGGGGGAGGCTGGTGTTACCCAAGTCCTTGGGTTCCTCGGGGGGCTCCCATACTTTTTGTAAGCTCAGACGCCTCAGCCCAGAGAAGTAGCTACCTTGTGACCTGTAGCTTGAATGCAGGCTCTAGAGCCAGAGCCTGGGTTCAAATCCAACCTTTTTGATGCTAGGTGGGATTCCTAATCTCTGTGCATTAGTTTCTTCTGTGAAATGTGATTGATAGTTTTAGCCTTAATAGGGACATTTCATTCTGTAATAGATATTGGCAGTGACTTTCAAGTGGAAAAGACATACTTGTTGATTTTCCCCCTCCACATTGGCATCTTAAGGAAAATGAATGAGTATATCCTAATTTTGGAAGAAGATAGACTTTCTACAAGTATGATAATATAATAAATATGGCATTACTATTATTAGAGACAAGGTCTCACATAGACCAGGCTGACCTCTATATAGCTGAGAATGACATTGAACTCCTAACCTTCCTGTCTCTACCTCTACCTCCTATGTGCTGGGACTATAGGTGGGGGCTACCACGCCTGGTTAGCATTATCATTAATTTTTTTTACTCATAGGATAAATGAGCTAGAAGAGACTTTGAGGAAGATTCATCTCTACTATTTACATACTAATTAACTGGTGCTGCTAGTGGGTCCTTGTGAAAAAGAATTAGGATCTCACAGACCCTGACAACAGCCCACAGAGGAGCAGTGTAACATTGGTCCATGCCTGGGCTCCTGCCTCCTGCTTTTACGCATCACATGGCTGTCTGCCCCTCAGGGGAGGAGGGTGCTTCCTACATGGATGAACTCTGTCCTTCCTTTGGGTCACACAAAGAAGAGGGGCCAGTCCCTCAGACTCCAGGGAGCAAGGGTAGAGAATTGTTCTGTGGGCTTGTCTTCTGGGCTGGGGATATGTTGTCATTGTCTGTGGTAGAGGGCAGGGTAATCCTTAGCCTCCTGGTCGGGCTGGTGTGTGTATTCAAGTTCCCAGAACCCTCTTTTAGCAGGCAGGGCTCCACTCAGCTCTTGACGAGCTGGCATGCCAAACACCAGACCCCTATGTTATTTTTAACTGTCCAGAGTTTTTTAACACGTAGTGTAATTGATGGGACTCAGTGGTCTAGTCAGAGAAGCTAAACCAGCTTAGTTTGCATCCCTTGAATGGGCATGTATCTGATTACCAAGCAGAAAGACACCCTGTTTTCTGAGTTGGCTGGTCTGAATCTCCATGCCTGTCCCAGCCCCCACCAGCCTCCAGGGAAGAGCAAACTCAGAGATAACCTCAGCAACTGGGGATAGAGGGAGGGACATCGCTGTTGTCCCTGACCTTCTCCCCACCTCTCTGAGTCCCGATAGCAAGGGACAAAGCTGCATTTTTCAGAGAGCTAAAAAGGACATTCAGAAAGCTGGCACTCTTCCTCTCTGTCTCTTCTCCTGACCCTCTTTTTTGGCCCTCTTCATTACCCAAGAGGAAAGCTACTTTCTCACTGTCCTCTGGGGACAGTCTCAGAGAAGCATTCTTATGTAAGACAGTGCTAGCTCCTGGGGTGTCCGGTGACAACTGTGAAGACTTTCAGTGGCTCATGTCCAGAGGAAGGTGCTCCATCTCACATCAGCCTATTGAGAGCTTCTTGAATTCCTATAGCTTTTTGGGAGGGGGAGGGGGTCTTTTTGAGACAGAGTCTCCCTGTAGCCCCAGCTGGCCTGGAACTCACTATGTAGATCCACCCGCTCTGCCTTCTGAGTGCTGGGACTAAAGGGTGCACCACCATGCCCGGCCTATTTCTATACCTTTATCTTGCTGTTTTCCATTAGCCACATGTCTTTCCAGGCAGCAGTATAACGAGGCTCTTGTCCTCCATTATGAGCGTGTACATTGCACCAGCTACTTTGACCTTGTGTATTCAATGATAAACAAAACCAATGTAGACTCTACCTTCATGGATCTTGTGATTCATTTGAGAAGACAGTTATTAATCATAGAATCACACAGCTATATAAATAAAAATGGGATCTGTGTTATGTTGAAAAGTTTACAGATGTGAAAGAATGGTAGGGGGAACTGTTTCTGTCTCATGTGTTGAGAGAAGGTTCCCTTCAAGAGGAAAAAATTCATGCTAGGGAGTGAGAATAGATATGCAAAGGTCCTGTGGGCTGCTGGAGCACCTACGGAAAATGATGTGACTGGAGTGATAGAGAGGGCAGAAAGCCTGGCTTACAACATGGTTAGAGAGTTCAGGAGAAACTAAAGCACACTGGGCCCTGATGGATCATTTTAAGGATTATGAACTTTATCCTAAACACGGGAAGCAACCATAGAAGGATTTAAGTTAGGAAGCAACTTGATCCAGTTCATATTCTAAATACCTCCTCCCAGCTACAGAGAGATTTAGCAGTGGAGCCTGGGAAGGACAGGATGAGCAAGTTTTGGGAAGATGTTACTGGGCTAAATGTGGAAAATTAAAAAAAAAGAGAACCAAGTGAATACATGAAGGACAAGGCATTAGCTGGGGAAGGCTTTGGCCCCAGGGCTTTCCCATCTCTGGCTGGTTCCCCTGCCCCGTCCCTCTAGCCCACAAGGTTGAAATTAACTGACACCCAATTCCCCATCCTTGGAAGTTTTTGCTGCTGTTGGCTTCTTGGTTTTCCTCCTGTGAAGTCAAGCAGGTTGCCCCTATCTGCCCTCCCGCTGCCTGCTCCAGCTGTTCTTAGCGTTCTCAAGGTGTGCTCTGAGGACATCTACTTGAGGAGCACCTGAGACTGATAGGTAGATTTCTGGGCTTCACCCCAGAGACCTACACCATGCTCTCTAGGCATGAGATTGTGCCACCTGATTCTTATGCTCTGAACACTTTGAACTCACAGTTCTTCCTAGCAGGTATGAGGGTGCTTTCTGTGGGGGCCAAGGAGGCCATGTGCTTTGGAGGCCTAGGTGGTCTCCTTTGGGACCCACCATAATGCATTTGGGGAGACCAGGGCCCCGGACACTAGGGAATCCTAGTCACCAGCTACCAAGTGTCAGAGCTGGTGGAGGAGGGAGCTCAAAGCCAGATGTCTGGCCCTGAGTGTAGCACCTCCCCCATGGAGTTTGCACCCATGGACCAAACAACTGTGACTAAGAAATATTCAGGGAGAAAATTGCATTTACAATGAACGTGTGTAGGATCGTTTTCTTTGTCATTTTTTCTTGCCTTGCCTTTCTTCCCCCCCTCACCTTCTTCCTCCTCCACTCTCCTCTTTGTCTTTGTATATGTTATTGTTATTTTTGACAGGGTTTTGCTATGTAGTCACAGTTGGCCTGGGACTTACTTTGTAGCCTAGGATGGCCTTGAACTGGCAATGATCCTGAGTGCTGGGATTTCAGGCCTGTCCCATTGTATCTGGCTTTCTTGTCATTCTCTACATACTGTGTAGAAAGACAACGTACGCTGTGTTTGGTCTCACAAGTAAGCTAGAGCTGATTTCAAGAATGTCAGAGCACGTGTAGAAGTTACTTGTGAACACTGTGTCAGCTTATAGAAGGGACTTGAGTGCCCACGGATTTTGGTATCACAGAGGTCCTGGAACTAACTAATCCCCCAGATCCTGAGGAAAAATTCTATCCTATGTTGTACTTTCTCCTTTATATGCTTTTCTCCAGGGAGCATGGTAATATGTATTTAATTTTATTTATTATTGATTTAAAAATTAAAAAAAATACTATTTTTACTTTATGTGTACGAGTGTATTGCCTGCATGTATGTGAGTGTACCTGTGTCTTGCACTGCCGTGGTGGTCAGAAGAGGGCTTCGGATTTCCCTGGAACTGGAGTTAAGGATGGTTTGTAGCCACCATGTGGGTGCTGGGAATCGAACCCGGGTCCTCTGCAAGAGCAGTCAGTGCTCCTAACTGCTGAGCCCTCTCTCCAGTCCCAAAACATATTAAATTTTACAATTTACAGGTATAGTTTCTCTCTCTCTCTCTCTCTCTCTCCCTCTCTCTCCCTCCCTCCTCTCTCCCTCTCTCATCAATAGGATCACCTCTGTGGCCCAGGTTGACCACTCATGATTCTCCTACCTCTGACCACCTCTCCCATAACCTCTGCAGCACTGGAATCATAGGTGTGTACCACCGCGATTGGCTGTGATCAGTATCTTCTTTTTTTGAGATGGCTACATAGCCCCGGCTGGCCTGGAATTCGATATGTAGACCAGTCTGGCCTCGAATTCACAGAGATTTGCTTGCTTCTGACTCCTGAGTGCTGGTATTAAAGGTGTTCCCCACCACATCCAACCATCAGTAGTTTTTTGAGGGCTCCTGAGAGCTATCTGCAGAGTAGGTATCTAATCATTACATGAAAGAGTGGAATCAGGTGGTCCATTGTTATTTGTAAGGTAACTTTTTACTATGGGAGATTTTAAGACTAGACAAGGGACTCCCACGACATCTTTAACCATTGTGAGTGGTGGCAGTGGTGGTGGGACAACTTTGTGCTCATTCAGACTTTGCCTGGGGAAGTTCTAATTTTTAAGTTCACTGAATAAGCAGAGAGAATATACTGCTGTTGGCCGGAGAGGGAGAAAATCCTTCTGAGCTCACAGGCAGAGCTGCTGCTCTGGATGGAAGGTTGCTCTAGGAAGTGCCTCGGATGGCTGTGGGTTCTATCTCAGCCTGCTCAGGCAGCAGAGGTCTGGCTAGGCCAACAGTAGCCCTTGGGCTTCTAATAGCTAATACCAGTTGGGGCTGGGCCTGGGCCTGATCTAAGTTCTCCCTTCAGTGAGCCCCACCTCCCTTATGTAATGGAGGATCTCTACTGTTTCCTAGCAAGAAGCAATGTGCAAAGCTGTGCAGACTTCGTGGTTGAAGTAGCAGTATTTAGGTGGATGGCATTTGGTTCATTTTTATGCAAAAGACTCTTAGTGTAGCCTGGAGGTTTCATCCTGTGGTTGGGAAGGAACACACTTTACCATGAGACCCGGTGGGTGCAAGATGGGCCTGACTTTTAGTCTTTAATTTAGCCTGACCTGGAGATCCAGAGGCTCTAACACTGCCTGTGATTTAGGGGCAGTCCAGTGATTGCCATGAGATTTCAGGGAAAGAAAATAACTTTTGCTGGCTCATTTTATGAAGGGGTTGGGCTTAGAGGACTCCTGACTGATGGGTAGAAGTTAGGGGGCTGGAGAGAGGGGGTTTCTCCCTTAAAGACAGGAATCAGCCTCTCAGCACAGCATACCCCACTGGAACTATCTAACACTTACCTGAGTGGAAGGCTCTGTATATCACAGTGAGGGCGGGGGACACTAAAAATGAAGATGAAGGGTACAATTTCTGTTCCACAGGTGTTTTCTTTCTTTTTTTTGGCTATGAACTTCAGGGCTTTATTGAGCAACAGAGAGGGCCACGCTTGAAACTGCCCACTCCCAAACTTCAATTGTTAGTTCTGAGGTTCTCCCCAGGTGTTTTCTATCTAAGGGACAAGTTATAAACTGAGAGCTAATGTAAGTTGAAGACTGTGGGGTCATAAGATGGAAGTTGACTTAATATAAGGCAAGAAAAACTGGATGTGGTGGCTCATGCCTGTAATATCAGCACTTAGAAAGTGGAGGAAGGAAGATCAGAATTTCAAGGTCATCTTCAGCTACATAGTGGGTTTGAGGCTAGCCTGGGTACATGAGACTGTTGCAAAACAAAATACCAAGAAATACTCATTGGAAGCAAAAGAGGAAACAAGGTAGAACATAGTGACTATATAAATAAATATATTATTTTGTCTTAATTTATGTATATGTATGTTTGTATATGTGTACACACATGTGTGTGTGGGTGCCCACAGAGGCCAGCAGAAGGTGTTGGATCCTCTGGAGCTGTAGTTATAGGTAGTTGTGAGCCTCCTAATGTGGGTGCTGGGAACTGAACCTGAGTCCTCTGGAAGAGCAGCCAGTGCTCTTAACTGCTAAGCCATCTCTCCAGTCCCAGTATTAACTTCTTTACAGATGGGAAAACTCCAAGTCTAAGCACGGCTTGGCATGTATGGAGCCAAGCCAGGAGCTGGGTCTGTCCGTACAAAATGTTTGGGTTCAAAAAGGCAGTGAGAACCCCAGCCAGCCTTAGAGGGTAGAAGAGAAGAAGCCAGACAAGTGAGGAAAGACCTGGTTATAAACACTGGTATGAAGAATTCAGCTTGGATCCCCTAGGTGTGGAGGAGTTATTTTAGGTATGGCAGGATGGCTGGTTACTGTGTGTGGTGAGTGGCTTGAGTCTGGAAGCTGCAGCTGAAACATAGACCAAAGTGATCCGGTCGTGTAGGAAAGGGTGGAGGTGGAATTGTGCCTGGTCAAGCCACGTAATGAAAACCCACACAGCTCATCACACTTAATTAAAATCAAGTGAACACCAGACAAACCCATCTCACAGCAAGTAGGGTCAGAGATCCCAGAATGGTGCTAGGGCTTTAGTACTGGTTCAACCTAGCTGCAGGGAGATAAAGCACTATCAATAGATAATACTGGGGACTAGAGAGATGGCTCAGCGGCAAAGACCATTGGCTGTTCTTGCAGAGGACCCATGTTCAGTTCCCAGCAGACACATGGTGACCAACAACCATCTTAATTCCAGTTCCAGGGGATCTGACACCCCTTTCTGACCTCCATAGGTATTGCGCAACATGGGTGCATGTGCATTCATGCAGGCAAAACACCCATATACATAAAATAAAAATAAATAAAAATGTTTAAAAATATTAGCTGGGCATGGTAGTAAATACCTTTATTTTTATTTTTTGTTTTTTTGCCTTTTTGAGATAGGGTCTCCCTGTGCCTCAGCTGGCCTGGAACTCTCTATGTAGACCAGGCTGGCCTCGAACTCACAGAGATCCGCCTGCCTCTGCCTCCCCAGTAATACACACTTTTAATCCTGGCACTTGAGAAGCAGAGGCAAAGGCAGGTGGATCTCAGAGATCGAAGCCAGCTTGGTCCTCATAGTGAGTTCCAGGCCAGCTGGGACTACAGGGAGCCCTTGTCTCAAAAATGAAACCAAACAAAAACTAAACTGCAGGACAAATTTCCCCCGCCCCAAGAAAAGAAAAGAAAAAAAGATAGTATTGGTAAAATGTGCACATGCTTGTATTGATTGTGCCTCGCTCACATTTCTGGTTTCAGTCCTTGGTGTGCAGCCCCGTCATTACCCCCCACCCCCGTTCTGCTTCCTCCCTACAGCAGTGTTATACTACGGCCCCATTTACCTGAGAGTCTTTTCTGTCCCCTCCTTCTCAGCTGGAGATTTTACCTCAGACTTGTTCAAGAGAATGGATTCCCTGAAGCGGGAACTTGGCTGTCATCCATGTGTCTGTCTCATGATGACAAAAGCCCCTGCTTCAGGAGTGGCTTCCTTGAGCTCACAGCTGCTAGCATTTCCTACATCACATTCCCATGATCCGGGCTCATTTTCTGCATGGTGTTTTCTTCATGGTGTGTGTGATATCAGAGGTTGCTGTGTCCGTGATGCTGCAGGACTGGCTTGTTGGGCACCATAGCCTGCCTGGTCCTTAGAGACTGTCAGCACTGGGGACAGGGTAGGGGCTCAAAAGAGAATATAATGAGGAAATTCCTGTGGCTTCAGCCAGCTCTGGGATTCAATCTTCCTCTTTCTGATGGTCCTCCTGCCTGGGTGACTCTCCCTCAAATTTATATTCTAAAAGCCGGGCATTCTCCTCAGGGCTCCCTGCCATCTAAACAAAGTGTGGTGCTGGGGATTGAACATAGGGCTTCACTCTAGGCAAATGCTTAGCCCCTGGGCTACATCCCCAGTCCTTTTTATTTTGAGACAGGGTCTCACCATTAGTCCAGGATGGCTTTGAACTCACTCTGTAGCCCTGTCAGGCTTTAAACGTAGGATCCTCCTGCCTCAACCTTCTGAGTAGGTAGGATTACAGGTCTGCACAATCCTATATAGATCCAAGTCCTAATAACTTACCTTGTCACCTCTGGATTCTGTCCTTTCCAAGGTCTGGACCTCCTCCAGTTGAAACTAGCCACCTCTGGCCAGGTCTCATGGTGCCTAATTAGTGCACTAAGCATATACACTCAGCATGACTTCTGGGTGGTAGTGTCTGGTGGGAGCTCCCTGAGTCTTACTGAGTCTTAGACTTCCCTCTCGGTCCACTGAGCACACAGTAGGTGGTTCAGTGCACATTGAAAGCAAGTGTTTTTAGAAAACACTTGTTTTGTTACTAGACCACTCTAATAGATATGCAGGCAGACACATAGGCCTTTTCCCCACATATCAGTTCCTTTTTAAAAACAGAGTCTTACCATTCCAATGAAAGCAACAGTGTCATGAAATTAATTTGTTACTGGTGCCAGGCTCACTCACTGCCTCACAGCCTGAAAGGAGTTTCTGAACATGTGTTTCTCATCTATGTGCTAATTTCTCTTCCCTTCTCAGTAATCTCTTCCCCTCAAGCTTGTGGGTGGCAATCACCTTCGGGTCAGTGGCACCTGCACCTCCTGTGTCTCCTGAACAGGTGCTTTCCAGCTCTGGACCCAGGAGAGGGAATGCACACACACACACACACACACACAGACGCACATATAAAGACACACACACACACACACACACAAACAGACACGCACATAGACATACAAACACACAGACATACACACAGAGATATACAGACATACACATACGCATAGAAACACACAGATGCATACACAAGGACATACACAGACATGCATATAAATACACAGACATACACACACAGAAATATGTACATAGAAGCACACAAAGACACATACTCAGAGAAACAAGATGCAGACACACAGAAACACAGAGACACATACACACAGACATATACATAGAGGAACACACACAGATATACACAGAAACACATAAACAGATACTCAGAGAAACATAGATACACAGAAACACACAGATACACATCAGAGAAATAAATACACAAAACACATAGAAATACACACACAAAGAAACATACAGAAACAATGAAACATAGACATAGAAAAACCCAGAAAAACCCAGACACACATGCACAATGAGCTGAATCATGAATCTGTATTTTTAAGAGGATTTAAAACATTTCCTCTTCCTGCAGGGAATGCTTTACGAGAAATCTTAGGATTAATTTATTAATTTGACACACATTTTTTACCTGGCACTATTCTAGGAGCTGGGCTGCAGCAGCAAAGACAAATGGACAGGCTCCTTGTCATGGTGGAGCTTGCATTTCAGTAGTTATTTCAGAAGAGAATCTAAGTAAATAAGTGAACTGGCAGTAAGTCTGTGGAGGTGACTAACTGGAGCAGGAGTTTTAAAGGAGAGTGCTGAGGAGGATAATTTAAAACAAGGTGGCTGGGAGGACCTCACTAAACCTGGCATTCAAGAGTCATCTGCAGAAGAGGATTCAGGCAGAGGGATGGTAAATGTTGGGGTCCTGAGGTGGAAGCCTGGCTATTTTGAAGAACAGCCAGGAGACAGGTGTGGCTGGAGCAAAGAGGGAGGGAGCTGATCTTTGGAATTGGGAACCTACTGGAGGGCTTTAGCAGCATCACCTGCTGTTGAGTGGAGGCAAATGGAGAGGTAGGAGCAGGGCAGGGAGAGCTGTGAGCAGGCCACAGCTCAGCTCTGGTGGGCTAATTGGTGCAGTCTGTGAGAAGTGGCTGGGCTTGATGACAGGACTTGGGAAGGAATTGGATGTGGAGAGTGACACTAAGAGAGGTCTCACAGGTGACCCCACAGCTCTGGGCCTGAGCAGGCTGAGAGATGAGCTGCTGGCTTGCTGAGATGGTGACTGGGGAGAAGCGGCTGTGGGTGGGCTTGGCTTGGTGCTTGGAAAGCTGAAGACGCTGATTCCACATTCAGGTGGGAATGCCTGGTGGGCAGGTGTGTTGCTGGGCCTGTCCTTGCTGAGTCTCCACTCAGGGAGACTGGAGCACTGTCCACTGGGTCTCATTGGGATCTGGGTGCAAACTAATTGCTATAAAAGCTTAGGAGACTAGCTGGGCTCTGAGCTTTAATTTCTATTTTATGTCTTAAAGCATATTGGGAATCACTCCAAGAAATGTTTACCAGCACCAATGATGTGCCAGTCAACCGTATGCAAATATATGCTCACGTCGTGCCAGGTGCAGAAGAGATAACTCAGTAGTCTTCTAGCAGCCAGACTGAAACGGTGTCCAAAGTACACATTTCACTAGATTGATGGTAACTTAATGACCACTATAGCATAGACTGTATCAAGGTGAAATAAATTCAAAAAATAAAAAAACTTTACTCATGACATTCTCTTTCCATCACTTCCATCCGAAGTGATTTTTTTTTCCACGTTGAGACATGTGTACCAAGTGTACCGACATTGTTAGGATACACCAAGTAAGGTCAAGTGTCTTCCAGGGTCAAGCGTGGGCATAGGAAGTGACTGATACTATCAAGGTCAGATAAGTTTTCTTTCACAGGAAGATGCTAGAATCATGTACACTTGTCCAAATTTACATACTTTGACCTCAAGCGTATGAGGACTATGTCTGAATTAGGGTTGGGTACATGTGGCATTAAGGAAATTAATTCAATAAGATAATTATTAATTCCAGAGACTACAGTTATCCAGGGGAGGAAATATAATCACAGAACACTGTATAGCTCAGCTTTGAATAAAGTTTACATAATCACAGCCAAAGAAACAGTAATCACTGAGGAAATAAACAAATCTTCAAAATATATACACAGAGGAAGAGAGGGGAGGACAGGAGGGAGAGACCAGTGGATGGATGGATGGACAGATAGATGGGTGGACAGACAAGCAGACAGGTGGACATTATAGCTGGAAAACCTGGGGCTGGAGAGAAAGGAAGCAGCATGTGTGGTGTGGAGGACAGGGAATGCATTCTTCCCTGCTAGGAAGGAGGTAACTAAAAAGTTAAATAGTAGTTAAAGGAATATTGACAACTGATTACCACTAGATGAGGAATAGCTGATCCTCCTAAAACAAAGACCTGTAGATAGGCTGACTAGATTCACCAGAAGGGCAAGTAGTGGGGAATGGCTGGGGTGCCGACAACACATCAGACAGTAGCAGGGATATCAGAGTATAAGGGCTCTAGTGGGGGAGGGAGGCTATGGGAGGGTACTATCTGGGAAGTGGGTGTATAGTCAAAGCTGAGTGTGGTGGCACACTTGCAACCCCAGTGCTGGGGAGGTGGAGACAGACCAATCCCTAGAGCTCACTGGCCAGCCAACCTTGCTGAACTGGTGAGCTCTAAGTCCCAGTGAGAGACTTTGTCTCAAAGAAACAAGGTGGATGGCTCCTGAGGAACAACACCCGAGGTTGACCTCTGGCCTTCACATGCATGCACACACAAGATTCTGGCATACAACCCCCCACCCCCAAGGCCAGCAAGAGGCAGAACTACCACATACACTCAAGATCCTGTCCTTAACTACCTGCTGATTGCCAGGTCATTAAAAAGCAGGTAATTACAGGCTGGGTGTGGTAGTGCACACCTTTAATCCCAGCACTCGGGAGGCAGAGGCAGGCAGATCTCTGTGAGTTCAAGGCCAGCCTGGTCTACATAGTGAGTTCCAGGACAGCTGGGGCCACAGGGAGACCCTGTCTCAGAAAGAAAAAAGGACTGACCAGAAAGGCAGAGTCCTGGGCCATGGGGCTTCACAGAGCCTGCTCACCTTAACCCATGCCATGCCTACCTCCTTCAGCTTTGAGCATGCAGCACAGGGTAAAAAAAAATGTTGTTTAGAGATGTGTATGTAAATGATGAAGTGACCAGCTAAAAACTAAACTAGGCCAGGTGCTGTGGTCCACACCTTTAATCCCAGTAGAGGCAGAGGCAGAGGCAGGTGGATCTCTGTGGGATCCAGAGTAAGTCTACAGAGTTAGTTCTAGGCCAGCTAGTTCTGGTCTACAGAGTAAGTTCTAGGCCAGCTAGGGCTACAGGGAGACCCTGTCTAAAAAAACCAAACCGAAACAAACAACAGCAAACCCTAAACTGAATTAAGTAGACCACTATTTCGTACAATAAGCCTTATAACACTTCCTAGCAAATATCAATTAAATAATAAAATTGAAGCAAATGCTCAGAGAGGCCTGGGAACCCCATCCTCTGCCGCCTTTTCCTTACGTGGCAGGCTTCCATCGTGGTCTCTGTGCCCCATGGTTTGGGGAACTAGGCTGGGACACATAGTTAGGTGATGTTTACTCTTTCGGGTTGAGATTCCTTGGTTTGGAAAGATCCCAAGTGATTCAGGATAGTCTTGGAGGATTTCCGTACCCTTGTCTCTGAGTCTTGGAGGATGGAGGAGGTGACATTTCAGCACCTGTTCTGGGGCTGAACAACTCCCAAGGTGGCAACGCTGGCTTGCTTATCGATGCACCCCAGCCCTGGCTCCGGGCTGCCCCACATGGATCCTGAGTGGAGCATACCTCTACCTCCCCTGTCAAACTGTGAGTCTCCAGAGCAGACTCTGAAGGCAGCTGACTTTGAACACAGCATTGCTCAGACCATAGCCTCTGTCCCCCAGGCAGGGATAAGGTCCAGTAGGGATGACTGGGTACCAGACTCCACCAACAGGTGGGATGTATAGTTCTGTAAGGTTTGTGGGGACAGTGTGAGAGTGGGCAGAAGCTGCCACAAACAGCAGCAGCTAAAATGAATAGTGGACCAAGGACTAGGAAAAGTTGGGCAGACAGGTTGCCAGCTGGGTGCTCAGCACAGCCTGGGGAGGCACTGTTTCCTGATTGGTCTTGAAAAGGGTTCCTTTTTTACCCACCATGTAGTATGGAAGATTCAAATAGTTGTTGAACAATGAACCCTCACATGCCCATCATGAAACTTCAGCAATTAGCAACTCATAACCAGTCTAGCATCACTAATAGCCTGCCTCTACTTCCCACACTGGAGGTTATGTGAAATAAATCAGACATCAATTTAAAAGTTTTTTTTATTATCATATATTAATTACACATAACAATGAGATTCATTATGACATTTTTTTCTTTCTTTCCTTTTTTTTTTTTTGGTCTTTTTGAGTCAGGGTCTCCTTGTATCCCCAGCTGGCCTGGAACTCATTATGTAGAGACCAGGTTGGCCTGGAACTTATAGAGATTCACCTGCCTCTGCCTCCCAAGTGCTGGGATTAAAGGCGTGTGCCACCACACCCAGCCTCATTATGCCATTTTCATTTCACATTAGTTTATTGGTGCCCATGTGGTGGTCAGAGGACAACTTGCAGGAGGTGGTTCTCTCCTTCCACCATGCAGGTTCCGGGGATGGAACTCAGCTCATCAGACTTAGTGGCATGCACTTGCTGAGCCTTGGATCTTGAGGACTAGCTGAATGAATACCTTGATGAATTTGTGATATGGGGGCATTATTGGGAGGTGGTGAAGGGACAGAGGTGGGGCCTAGTGGAGAATTGTGGGAATGGGAATTGTGTCCTTGGGCTATAACTTGTCCAGGCTCCTTTATGCTCCCCTTTGCACTGCTTCCTGGCCACCATATGAGCTGTTCTGTTTGACTATAGTTGCCCTGCCATGGTATACAGACATTTCTGAAACTAACCTAGAAATCTTTTTTTTTGGGCTTTTTGAGACAGGGTCTCCCGTAGTCCCAGCTGTCCTGGAACTAACTCACTATATAGATCAGGCTGGCCTTGAACTCATAGAGATCCACCTGCCTCTGCCTCCCAAGTGCTGCATCATCACGCCTGGCAGAAATCTTTTTTTAACAAAAATTATTATTAGTATGTATGTGCATGGTGTATTTGGAGGAGCCCACATGCCACAGTGCGTATGTGGAGGTCAGAGATAACCCCGTGGAACGGACTTCCTCCTTCCACATTTATGTGGATTTAGGGGATCAAACTTGGGTTTCCAGGTGTGTGCTACAAGTGCCTTTATTAGCTGAACCATCTTGCCAACCATTTTTTGGTTTGTTTTTTGCCAAGGTCTTAGGTAACCCAGACTGGACTCAAACACTGTGTAGCTGAGGATGACCTTGAACTTCTGAACTTCCTGCCTCCATCTCCCAATTCCTGTGATTACCGGCATGTACTACCATGTCTGGCTTAACTCTTTTTCTGATTTAAGTAGGGAGGAAGTCAAGTAATTTGGTCACCATATTGCAAAAGCCTGACCTTTCCCCCAGACTTCTGTGTGTAGGTCCAAATGGCATAAATAGCATAAATGCTGTGAGAAATACTTATGCTCAGAAGGAATCTCTGAGTAGACTTACAGAACTGAAAGGGAACCTAAAACTCTTTTGTCTTTACAAAAGGCTGGCAAGCTGTTGCCCCCTGGAGGGAAGGGTGGCACCTTAGCTATGTGTACCTATGTCCCATCCCCATCCAGCCTGAGGGCTGGCACTTAGGTGGATATTCAGTAGCCATGGTTGAACTAAAGTGGCCCTTAAGAAACAGTTCAGTCGGGGCTAGAGAGATGGCTCAGTGAGATGGCTCAGCAGTTAAGAACACTGACTGTTTTTGCAGAAGACCCGGGTTCGTATCCCAGCACCCACGTGGCACCTAACAACTGTCTGTAACTCCAGTTCCAGGGGATCCAACAGCCTCTTCTGTGCTCTGCGGGCATTGCATGGCATGGGTGCACTTACCTACATGCAGTCAATACATGCATACACATAAAATAAAAATAATAAATAAAATTTAGAAAACAAACTAAACAGTTCAGTCACCCTATGGATGGTTTGGGAGTTAGAATCACTCATTGAGATTGCCTAGGTGGTCAGGGTATGTGTGGGGTTGGGGCGAGCTTTCCCAAATCTTCCCTATTTAGTGCCTTTCTGCAGCCGGAGGGATTTAGTTGTGTCACAGAGTGGTTAAGTGCACAAGTTCAGAGTCTCAGTAGTTTCTCACTAGTTCCCCACTAGTTTTTCACCTCAAAGTAGGGAGGAGTGAATAAGATCCTGTCTACACACTACATAGATCCTGTGTTTGTGCCAACCACCAAAGAAATGCTCATGGGGTACTGGGAAGATGGTTCCATTGATAAAACATTTGCCTTGAAAGCATGAAGACTTGAGTTCAATTCCCAGAATCCACAAAAAAAGGCTGGGCAGGGTGGTGTATGCTTATAATCCCAGTGCTAGGGAGGCAGAGGCAGGTAGATCCTTGGGGCTCAATGCCCAGTCAACCTAGCCTTCATGGGTGAGCTCCAGGCCAATGAGAGACCCTGTCTCAAACAATAAAACGAAAATCAACCAAACAGAAAAACAAAGTGGGTAACACCTGTGGAACAACATGGAGGTTATCCTCTGGACTCCATGCACACATGTGCACATGCACACGACATGTCCAAAGAAATGTTCACAGGGGTTGCTATTATTTCTCTCACAATAGCAGGGGTGGCAATAATATGATTTTCTTATCCTGCAGGGATGGTCCATAGGAATTTGAAGAAAGTTCAGTACCCTCTTCTACCCTAGGTGTGGGTTCCCAGGAATAGATCTTTTTTTTTTTTTTTTTTTTTTTTTTTTGAGACAGGGTCTCCCTGTAGCCCCAGCTGGCCTGGCACTCGCTATGTAGACCAGGATCTCACAGAGCTCTGCCTGCCTCTGCCTCCTGAGTGCTGGATGGTACTAAAGGTCTAGTACCCTCCTCTACCCCATGTGGGGGGTTCCAGGAATAAATTTTTTTTTTTTTTTTTTTTTTTGGTCTTTTTGAGACAGGGTCTCCCTGTAGCCCCAGCTGGCCTGGCACTCGCTATGTAGACCAGGATCTCACAGAGCTCTGCCTGCCTCTGCCTCCTGAGTGCTGGATGGTACTAAAGGTGTGCGCCACCACATCGGGCTGAAATGTTTATAACTTTGGCTTTTGTTTCTTTCCTGCTATCAGGAAGACAAAATTACTTTATGTGAGAATCCCTTTCCTGCATTGCATCAGCCTCTGGTTGGCCATTTACATGTGGTGGCCAAGGGTCATGCGTCTTCTCTCTATATGCAGTGTTGAGGTGCTGCCTAACAAGAGCTTAGCAAATAGTTATTCTAAGCTCTTCAAACAGAAATCCCGGGCAAAGGGCTTGGGCACAAGACGTCTGGCTTTCCCTGTCACCCCCTCTGCCTGCTGATTCAGCAGCTCTTCCAGGGCCCTCCTCCATGCTCTGGGTCTGTCAGGTCACTAATGGAATCTGCTGGAAGCAAATTAACTCATGAATAAAGGGCTAAACAAATCACTTTAGTTGTTGGTGACTACCCCAGGATGACTGACATTTCCTCATCCATTCATGCGTCTTCTCCCCACATTGTATCCTTTTTGGGGGAAGTCCTACTGTCTTTGCATGGTCACAGAGTGCAGAGTCTTAGCCCCCAAGTGGAAGGGCTGTGGCTTGCAAGGTGGGAAGGCCACCTGCATAGCCTGTGTGGTCTCCTGTGTGGGAAGCCAGAGCTGGTCTCATGCATTATTTACACTGCTGGCTTTAGCTTGGCTTAGCTACTTGCCCCAAGCTGGAGGTGGAGAAAGGGAGCAGTAAACAGCTATGCTTGTAAACCTAGCCATGAGCTTGTCTTCCATTTCCTGCAAGGTGGGATTCCTGCTCCTGAAGGTCTGTTCACCCTACATTCCTGAAAGGCGGTTACTCTCTCTAGACCCTGGCAGTTTGGGGAGCATTCCCTAAGTAGGCTGGGAAATAGGTTGCTTCTACATGTGCCAGACCACCACCAGGACTTTCCTCTTTCTTTCTCCGCCCCGTGCCCACCTCCTCCAAAGAGCAAATTGAGAGTGTTTTGAGTGGGGTAGAGGTTGGGGGTTCTTCGGGTTAAAATAGAAACATTGATCAGAGAGGAAGGGAAGAGTTTTGAGGGTCCAGGGGAAGGATTCAGTGTGGTTAGAGGACCCAAGGTTGTATTCTATGGTTTAGCAGCACAGTGAGTTTGAAGCTAGCTTGGAATACATAAGACCTTTCCCCTCTACTTGCACCCCCACCAAATAAACCCCGAAAGCCAAACAATAAGAACAGAAACCTCAAATATATGGAGGAGGCTAAAGTCATGGAGAGAGCTCCAGGTTGGTATGTGGAGGCCTGAGTTCTGTCTCTCTCACCATGGGCAGGAACCTCTTATACACAACCTAGGGAGGTCTTCACAGTACAAACCTCCCTGCCTTGCATTTCAATGCACAAGGCAGATCAGTGCTGTGCCTACAAACCATGTTGCCTTGCTAGGTCACCGCTTTGACCCAGTTCCTTTGTCTACAAAATGGGGCTAATAGACAGGGTTTGGTGGCACTTGCCTTTAATCTGGAGGCAGAGGATCTCTGTGAGTTCAAGGCAAACCTGGTCTACATAGTGAGTTCTAGGCTAGCTGGGGCTACAGGGAGACCCTGTCTCAAAACACCAAAAAAAGAGGGGGGGGGATGGGGAGGTGGGGGGAATAATAATGTCCTACTATTTCCCCAGGGGTAAGGATGAAATGGTGCATGGGAAATATCTTTGAAAAGAAGGTAGGGAGTGGGCTCAATTCCTGGTGCTCCCTCTTCTTGCTCCTCCTCCTCCTCCTCCTCTTAAAGTCATGGCAAATAAGCCATATGGAATTTCATTGTGCTCGTCCCACAGGTGGAAAGGTAGAGAGCTGTAGAGGATTTCGGCTTATAAACAGGTGTGATCGACACTGTGAGGCAGGGCTGGAGCTGGCAGAAGTGGAGCCCCAGGCCTCCCAGATTGCTCTCTCCCACCCCGCCTGCCTGTTACCTTTTCATATTCTGTATCAAAGTCTCCACCGTTCTTTCAAGTCCTATGTAGTCTTGGCTCTGATCATCCGGGGACTGTGAGATCTTATTAATATTAAAGGTGAGAGTTTTCTTAGCAACTTCCCTTCATTTCTAAATCAGTCTTGGGAAGGAGAGGGCAAAAGTAGAATGCAAAGGACATCTGTGCCCCAGAAGGAATACATTCTGGTTTGGTGCAAATTTGGGCTCCTTTGGTGACTTCAAGGATTGCGATGACAACTACGGATAGTAACTGATTAGCTGCAGAACTTTGGTGACTGTTAGAGGGCTTTGATTTCAGGGTCAGGCTGAAATTGACAGTTTGATCATGTTGCCTTGCCCTGCCAAGGAACCCAGAATGCAGACTCACCATTATTTCAAGATTCCCAGTCACAGATTTGCTGATAACTCTTGTCTAGCTGCATTCACAAGAGAAACAGATGTTGAGTGCAGACTTTGTAAACAAATTGGATTTTCCTATTGGCCTCATCATGTCAACCTTGTTTTTACTTCATATCTAATTGCTCGCACTAGTGAGTGCCTTTGGAGGTGAGATTTCCATTTCCTAAGTTTCCAGCTGAAATAGTCTCTAAATAAACATTTCAGTGGCCAAAGAGGTTGGTTCCCTCTTTGGGATTACATGTGTATGCTACCATGCCTGCCTCAAAAAATTGTAGCTCACGTATGTGTAAAAGGCAGTAAGATGTTTCCAAAATCTACCTCTGAACTTTTCATATTCTAATTTCTAGGGGAAAAAATGACATGCTTTGAGGAAAAAAAATGATCCTAGAATATGTTTTTTATTTTGTGATTTTCAAACATTTAATAACACATTATAGGCCAGACATGGTGAGGTGTACCTTTAATCCCAGCACTTGGGAGCAGAGGCACTCAGATCTCTGTTAGTTTGAGGTCAGCCTGGTATACAGGTCAGCTAATGCTGCATGGTGAGACCCTGTCTCAAACAAACAAACAAACAAACAAACAACCCTAAAACCCACATTATTTAGAAAATGCATAGGACAAAAAGGCATAAAATAAGGAAAAGTGTGTGGGGACTTCTAGGACCAAAGAGATGACTCAGTGATTAAGAACACCTATTGCTTTTGTAGAAGACCAGAGTTCAGTTCCTACCATCCATGTCAGGCAGCTCATAACCACCTGTAACCCCTGCTCCAGGGAATCTGATGCCCTCTTCTGGCCTCTGTGGGCACTTGTACTCACATGCACATGCCTATACACAGACACACAGACACATACTCATATACATAATTAAAAAAAAATCTTTTTTTTTAAAGACCTGATCTCACTGTGTAGCTCTGGCTGGCCTGGAACTCACTATGTAGGCCAAGTTGGCCTTGAACTCATAGAGATCTGCTTGCATCTGCTTCCTGAGTACAAAATAAATCTTACAAAAGAGACCTGCTTCCTATGAACCCATTCTGTTCTCTACAGTTGGACACAGTTTTTCGTATCTCCTTCTAGATATTTTCTATGCCTCTGCACGCATGCATATATATCTGAGAGGCTATGTCAGAATAGATGTTTATTTATTTATTTATTTTGGTCTTTTTGAGACAAGGTCTCCCTATAGCCCCAGCTAGCCTGGAATTCACTATGTAGACCAGGCTGGCCTTGAACTCACAGAGATCTACCTGCTCCTGCCCCTGCCTTTCAAGTGCTGATGTACGACACCACTCCAGGCTAGAATAGCTGGTAAAGAAAACCAGTTGTTGCTGGGCATGGTGGCGCATGCCTGTAGCCCTAGCACTTGGGAGGCAGAGGCAGGTGGATCTCTGTGAGTTCAAGGCCAGCATGGTCTACAAAGTGAGTTCCAGGCCAGCTGGGGCTACAGGGAGACCCTGGCTCAAAAAGACAAAAACAAAAACAAAAACAAAACAAAAAAACAAACCAGTTGTAAGGCAATTTCCCTTACTTCTTTGATGAGTGGTAAGCAGAGAGAAAGCTAAAAACACTTGAATCTCTCTCGTTAAGCCTGTGCTGTTGCACATGGTATGGGCTCTGTTTAGTGAAACAAAACAGTTTGTGGAGAAGAAGGTACTCTAAGTGTTGAACACAGTGCAGGCTGCAGACATTCAACACACACATGGGCAAAGAGGGCAGTAACACGGGTCACGTAAGCTAAGGAGAGGCTGTTCTTATACTATTTGACTAGGGCATACCACTTTTCCAGGAATCTCAGAGCAAAATCTTAAAGGTCACATAAACATGTAACGTGAGAACGTGTGACATTTATGGCCAAGCAGGATGACAGGCTGCAATCCTTATGGGTCCAATCACCTGCATCCATTGCCTGCCTGCTCACAAGCGGATCCCACCCTACCCCATTATAGGAAAGGAAGGGAGGTGGGAACCAATGCAGACTTCGTGTGGCAAACAGGACCTAGATTTCAGTTTGAATTCCCACTGGCTTCTTGTGACAGGGTTTTGGAGAAAAGGCACAATTCTTGGAACTCTTTCTGGCTCCTGGCTTTCAGGCCTCTGACTCTGCTTCGCTTTGTGATCTCCTAGGGGTGAGGTGCTAGGAAGCTTTGAGGGGCCCTCACAGGGTCAGCTGCTCCACTGGCTGCCTCTTCCTTCGCCCTGTTTCTGTAGGTTCATTCTTTTTCTGCTACTTGATTCTCTCCAGAGAACCAGATCTGGGGCTCAGCGCTTGAAACTCTTTTTGTCCCCTTCTCTGTCCTCCCTCCAAACTACTCGTAACACCTCTTAGCTTGCTCAGCTCCAAAAGGGATAATGTTCACCTTGAAAGCATCTTTTGAGGATTAATTGATGTCTGTTCTATGCTTTGAAGAGAGAGTCGTGTCAAGTCCTTTGCTGTTCTCAAAGCTTGCCTGCCCATTTCAGCTAGTGCCAGGCCTGGCCAATGGGGACATAGAGTGAGCTGGCCTGTCATGGCTGCCTTCCTGGGCATATCATTTTCTTCCTCATTACCCATGGTAGAGGGCAATTGCCTCAGTAGGGAGGTAGAAATCCTCATGTGGACAGTTATACATTATGTGTTTTTTTTTCACCAGGAGAAAAAAAATATTTGCATTAAAATGGTTATCCCTGAGGAGGAAGTTGGTTTGTGGCCTACTGTGACATTTTCTCATTTGGAAATTGTTCTTTTCTTTTTCTTTTTAAAAAGCTTTATAAGTGTCAGGGGCAAGAGGAGTTATAATCTACCACCTCTCAAAGAAATCCATCTGCCAGTCATTGATATGTTAATTTCATGTGGTTTGGGAGGTAAGGATGGCATACTTCAAGATAAGAGTTTCCAACTCAATGAATTCTTTGTAAATTGAAGGAAAGGAGCTGGCAACCTACCTATTGGAAAGATCCAGATAATGCAGCATGAGTTAAGAACTATAGTGTTTGGCCTGGCCTAGGGGCCCACATCTAGCAATCCCAGTCTTGAGAGGTGGAGGGAGGAGGATCAGAAGTTCTAGGTCATCCTTGACTACATAGCTGAAGTGGAAATTAGCCTGGGCTACATAAGACCTTGTCTCAAACAAAACCAAAAAACCAAAAAACCAAAAAAACAAAAAAAAATCCACCAAATCTAGGGGTTAGAGAGATGAGATGACTCAGTGGTTAAGAGCAATGACTGCTCTTGCAGAGGACCCGGGTTCAATTCCCAGCTCTCACATGGTGGTTAACAACTGTCCATAACTCCAGTTCCAGGGCATCCATTGCTTTCTTCTAACCTCCACGTGCATTGCATGACACGGGTGCACCAACTAACATGCAGGCAATACACTCATACACATAAAGTAAAAATAAAATAAAATATTTAAAAACACAAAACAAAACTGAAAAAGGTCTATTTTGGAGGACAAACCAAATGGATTAAAATTAATCAATGACAGTTGTTTTGCTGTAGGACAAGGCTGGAGGGCCAAGCTAGCCAAGCATGTTGGGGTCATCTTCCAAAACCTTGGGCGGCACCAGGATGCAGGGAGGGATGGAGCACCCGAGGCTGAGCTTTTCACTGGGGTAGACAGAGAGAGGCCTTTCCTTCTGGTATTTGATGAACTCTCTGGCACCTGATCCTCTTGATTCTCAGCACAGGTCTTATTAATAGAAACTATTGTTCCTATCTTCTGAATGATATCCCTGGCCACTTGAAAAATCTCAAGATTAGGCAGTCTGGATCTTTGTTCCACCAAATGACTTACCCCTTCGGTTAGGGCAGTGGGTTTGCCAGTTTCTGGTTCACCAACCTGGGCAAATGTTGACTTCTCACCTGTCTGGAAAGTTAATGAGAAAAAGGAGTGTTTATCTAGAAGCACATGTGTGTGTATGCGTGGATGAACAGATACAAGCACCAAGATTCAGGCTTAAAAGGGATTAGCGTTTTGGAAAGGTCACCCTTTTGCAGGTTGAGGGTACATAAGCTGAACAGCAGATTTGAGAAGTGTAAATCTTAAGGTGAGGTGAGGAGAATCAGATTATCATATTGCACAGGAAAAGACATGTGACTGTGTGTTTCAAACATGAAGTACCCACTGTGTGCCTACTGTGTGCCCATAGCTTTCTAGCTACACCATGGATGAATGTAGTGACTTGAGAGAGACTGACTTAAGGGACCTGTGTTTCAGCCTCTGTCTATGTCCAGCCCTGGACAGGACCTGGGGTATCTAGGAGCTTGATGAATCTTGTCTGGCAATAGCCAGTATGAACTTGCTTTTGAACTCACCTTTGAGAACTGGAGGAATTTCTCTTCTTCTTTTCCTAGTTTGCTAAATGGAGACATTAGAATAGGGGTTGCAGACTCACCCGAGGGCCAGGCAGGCCCGGCACACAAATGAAGTGAATTCTGAGTGGGAGAAGTTACATAGTGGGTGGAGGGGATTGTAGTAAACTGGGAGGTTCCTAGTGGCCCAAGGGAATATCTAAATTCAGTGGCAGCCATTTTTCACATGGGGGAGGGGAACCTAGTATTGTCAGAACTCTAGATTTCTTAATTAGGTTTGACAGAATTTGTATATGAACCCTGACATTTTATTTTTCAAATAATTTATTCATTTTTGACAGGGTCTGGGTTCAGGCTAGCCTGGAACTTGCTATGTAGCCCAGGCTGGCTTTGGACTTGTAATCCTTTTGTTAGTGTCCTGTCTATCTATCTATCTATCTATCTATCTATCTATCTATCTATCTATCTATCTATCATCTATCTATCTATCTATCTATCTATCATCTATCTATCTATCATCTATCTATCTATCTATCTATCTATCAT
>NW_008352654.1:2997688-3009564 GCF_000622305.1 Nannospalax galili
CTGTCTATCAACATCTATATCTTGGTGTCAGAGTACTTGCCTAGCTGCCATTATGGCTGTTAGGCTTTAGGGCTGGGTTTGAGCCATTGGTTGTTTTTCTCCCTTGGCAGTTTGCATATCACTGTCTAGCATTATGATAGCCAAATTTTCATTAGAAGGCTTTTGCTAGTGCCTCTGAGTGCTGGGATTACTGTGTCTACTATCATATCCAGCAAGATTTTTTTTTCTTATGGTACCAAACCCACGGATGCATGCATGCTAGGCAAGTACCCTGACACCAAGATATATCCTCAACCCTGAATTCTGACAACTTCAAATTTATGAACTAATTCTTCAAAAAGGATAGCACAGACCAAAGAGACCAAAGAAAACAACCCTGAGGTTGTATTGACCCATACCCCTAGGTTTTCAAACCCCAGGATGAGTCTTCCTTACCTAGCCACAAAGTCTACTTCGCTGAGTCCAGGGCATAAGAAGGAAGGAGTTCTTCTGGATGAAGGATGGTTGTGAGGACTCACACGGGGTGAAGGTAGGATGTGAAACTTGGACTATACCATCATCAGGCTAGATTGGCAGGCCTGTAGGCTTCAGTGAGAATTGCTGCAAGGCCAGAGGGATTTGTGCCTGGAGGCAGGTAGGGAAGTTCCGGGTACAGCTGAGGGGAAAGTGTGCAGGCTGTGGTGGCAACTGTGTGGGCAGGTAGGGTGCAGAGGTCAGGGAGGCAGCAGGAGCAGCTCTGGAGGAGAGGGCAGGGGCAAGCTGGCATGGACTTGAGGTTGAGACTGTTTGTACTCTGTCCTTATGTAGTCTGATGGGTGTGTGCACCCCCTTGCCAGCCATGCACAGAGGAAAAGAGTCATAGTCACCAGGAGCAGTTCTGTGCCCTAGGTATCTATGGGGATGTGCATAGAACTTGGCCTAAGCCTTCAAATTTGTACTCATTGGTAGAAATAGAAGCTGTCACACATGGAGAGAAGCAGAGCAGCTAGTGGTTAAGAGGAGAGCAAATTTGGGCTTAGAGAACTTGGGTTTTGTTAAGGTTCAGATAGTCCTGCCCCTCACCAACAGGGCCTCATGGACCTTGCAAGCCCCTGAGAAAAGGGAACTGAGTTGATAAGCACCCTGGTCTTTGAAGTCAAGAGAAGCAGACTTTTCTCCACTGTTTGGCCAACACAGCAGGCTTCCCCTTTGATCTCTAATGGGGGCAGGTTTTAACAGTTCCGCTCCCCCCAACTTAAAAGAAAAAAATATATATCTTCCCGCCTTCTGCACCCCCCAGAAGCCTCCCCCTATAAAAGACCCCAGCTCAAGACCCGGGGCAGACATTTTCTCTGCCTGGAAGGGAATCTGTCCCATGTGTTCCTTTGCTAATAAACTCTATTCCGATGGAGTTTTATCTGTGTCCTGGTGCTTTCTCTTGATCAACCAGATTCATCCATCAGCTACTTTACCTATCAGATTTGACTCTTACCTTTGTTACTAGCTCTAGGGCTGGACCAGTCTATTCACTTTTGGAGGGGGGCAGGGTGACACATTTGCAGGGTAGTAATAGTTCCCACCTTGTAGGGTTATTGTGAGGAATAAGTGAGTATGAGTGTCATAGCACATGAGAAGTGCTTAGTTCAGAGCCTAGCACACAGTAAGTGCTCAGACTGAGGTCATTATTATGAGACAAACTGTAACATCAGCTAACTTGTAGTTAAGCACAAAATCCATTGTCTCAGTGGAGAGCTGACAGGAGATGCAACAGAAGTTCTCTGTACTCTACAGTCCCATTGTAAATGCTTTCCTAAACATGGTCCCTCTACCCTGAATTCCTGTTTTCTAGGAGAGCAGGAGATGTTGGACTCACCTGGATAAGTGTCGTCTATGGCACTTGAGTCAGTTTGTTGGCCTTGGTTCTACTAATATTACATAATGGTACTTAAAGAAAATTCAGTTGACAAATATTTACTGAGCAACTACTATGACCCAAACCCTAAGAAAGGGCTTTCAGGTTGTTGAACACAGTAAGCAAGGTATGAACATTTATTTTGTATTTTAGTTATTATTTTTTGTGTTTATGTGTGGTGTGAGTGTGTATGAATGTACATGCATGTGCCACAGTAGGTGTGTGGAGGTCAAAGACTAGCTTTTTTTTGCAGGGGGTCTTTTTGAGACAGGCTCTCCCTGTAGTAGGGCTGGCTTGGAACTATGTAGACCAGGCTGGCCTTGAACTCACAGAAATAACCTGCCTCTACTTCCCAAGTGCTGGGATTAAAGATGTGCACCACCACGCCTGGCAGAGAGTAACTTTTGGGAGTCAGTTTTCTCCTTCCTCCATGAGTTCTGGGGATTGAACTCAGGTCATCAGGCTTGAGAGGTGAACACTTTTACCTGCTGAGCCAACTTGCTGGCCCAGGTATAAGCATTTAGATGCTGAATCTAGCATATAGGCTAACATATTATGACAAAGAGATCCTCAAATAGAATGGCTAAGACGGGTTTATTATCCATCAAGCAAGTCTCAGAGCTAGCACACCAGACTGGCAAGCAGGATTTTTTTCTGTTTGCATCTTTAAGTCTGTTTTAGGATGTGAGAAGTTGGAGTCAGGAAGTCAATGCAAACTGTCTTTAAAGAGCAGCTACTCCCAGCCAATTAGCAGGAATTTCCCCATATGGTCACATCTAGCTGCATGGGATGCTGGGAAATGTAGTCTGGAGGCAGATGGCTTTGTACTTAGGTGGTTACCACAAAAAGGAAGAGAGGATACTTAATACTGAGGTGCAATTCGCAGGTCTAAATGAAATGGATGGTGGCCAGTGAGGTTCCCCAGGAGTCTGAGAAAGTTTGTTCTTTTGGGGGGTGGAGTAATAGGGATTGAATTTAGGTCTTGTGCATGCTAGGAAAGCACTCCACCACTGAGCTACATCTTCAACTTGAGAAATTTATCTTTGGGGAAGTCCTAGGTTTCTTTCAAGAGTTCCTGTACTAAGAGGAGAAATGCTGTCCCACTGGGTGCTGTGTTGACAGGAGTCAGAGTGTCCTCTTTCAGGGGCTGGTGTCCTAAGATGTGAGGAAGTATCACATTTTCTGGCTTCTGCAGGTGTTGTTTAGATAGAGTCTTCCTGGCTTCAGAATAAGGCCTCTACCCTCTCCTGGTAATACATGAAGTGGGTAGATTTTAGTAGAAAAAGAGAGTTTAGCAATGGTTTCCTAGGAACACCCTGCCTCTTCTAGGTTCTGGGGGGTTAGGTATGTTGAAACTGGACTTCACACTATTCTGGAAAGTTGTGTTAGGTGCCATGTTGGAACAGGTGCCATTTCAGACTCTCTAAAAGCATTTTGGCATGACACATGTAGGCAATACATGCATACACATTAAAAAAAAACGTTTAGGGGGAAAAAAAAAAGCATCTTGATAATTTCCAGGAAATGGGACCAGCATGGGAGAAGGCAGCAGATGCTGGAAGATTCATGTATGTAAGATTCCATCTATCCCCAAGCCTGTGGCAAGTCCAGCAGATGTGCTGATGTGGACAGAACAACTGGGGGCCTGGGTTGGGCTAGCTCATGCTCATTCCCTTAAGGATGGCTTCTGGAGGGGTGTGGATGCCTGTGGGGGCTGGTTAAAGTTGGTTTCCCATCCAGAGAGTCTCACATGAGATGCTGACTTTTCTTTGCACTCGATTTTATGTGATCACCAAATTGCTCGTGAGATGGTTACAAATGGTATCAGTGTCTGGACCACACGTACCTTAGGACAGACATGCTGAATTAATATTTAAAAAAAGTACCCATTAAATGTATACAAAAATGTATTCTTATGATCATAGTTATTTTGCATTGCGTTTAGTTTGTATGTGTGTGAATCTATAACGTGCAGTGGATGCTGTCACCCTGCCCTGTGGTTTTCATGTTTCAGTATCCTACACACCTGGTATTTTCCCTCCAATCACAGTGAAGGGAATGTTACCAAGTCTCCTGAGCTGGGGCGGGGTGGGGGTGGGGTGTCAAGGACGTTTACTCTGACAACTTCCTCTTGTCTAATAGATCATATGGGGAGAAAATGACACGGGCTTACTTAGTCATTGAAAATTCAAGCCCAGGAGGAGACTCTTTTCCAACTTTTCATTTTAAAGTGAAGCGTCTGGATGCCTATGTGATCCTCATCATTGTAACACCCACACCAATGTTTTGTGCATCTCAGTTCCCCCTTGTCATAGTGCCCAGCACTATGAAAAGAGTCATCATAAGGTTCTAGCATGTCAGACAAAATTGAGTTTTCATTCATTCCTAATATTTACTAGGAAACAATATGGTTTAATGGCTATAAGCACAGACTTGAGAAAGAATGCCCAGCTCTGTGTCTTAGTAGCTGTGTGACTCTAGACAATTTACTTGCCTTCTCTGGATCTTAGTTCAGACCGTATGATGGGGACTATAACAGTCTCTACCTTATAGACAGGGACTGAATATATGAGCTTTTATAGAAATGCCAAGCCTATGTAAACCTTTTGTAGGCATTGGTGGTTACTGCATCATTAGTGAGTGAATGAAAACTCAATTTTGCGTGACGTGCTAGAACCTTATGATGACTCTCTTCAGTCTCTGGCTTCCACTTTGTCTGTGTGGATCAGATCTCTTCTCCAGTCACACATTTGATTTCCATATAAAATGTCATTTTTTCTCATTCTGATTTATTTTTAAAAAGGGGAACAGAAGTAAAAAGCTGCCCATACCCCGGCATGGTGGCACTCGCCTTTGGTCCCAGCACTGGGAGGCAGAGGCAGGTGGATCTCTGTGAGTTCAAGTCCAGCCTGATCTACATAGTGAATTCCAGTACAGCTGGGACTACAGGGAGACCCTGTCTCAAAAAGACAAAAAAAAAAAAAAAAAAAAAAAAAAAAAGAAAGAAAAAAAAAAGCTGTCAATAACCTCATACTTTAAGAATTCCATTTATGTTTTTTTTTGGGGGGGTTGTTTCTTTGAGACAGGGTCTCCCTGTAGCCCCAGATGGCCTGGAACTCACTCTGTAGACCAGGTTGGCCTCAAACTCACAGAGATCTGTCTATCTTTGCCTCCCAAGTGCTGGGATTAAAGGCATGTGTCACCATGTCTAGCCCCAGATGTTTTGATGTAAACTTGGGTCCAGCTGCAATGTACAGTGTGAGGCTGGACTATGCATATCTAGATTCTGGAAAGTTCTCTTTTCTATGAAAAAGTTTCTGGATTTCCTCTTATCCTTTCTTACAGAATGATCTTCTTCCATGTTTGACTAATCTGTGTCAGCAGGGAATGAGTTCTGGAGTGTCACCTGCCAGAAAAAGTCTGGCTCCAAGAGCCTTGTCCCCTGGTGGCTTTCTCTTCAATCATGTTGATTTTTGTTTATTGGCTTATTCTTTTAAGGTTTGTTTATTTTGAGTCAGGATTTTGCTATATAACTGGGCTGGCCTGGGACTTGTGACCCTCTTGCTCAGCCTCTGGAGTGTTGAGTTTCCAGGCATATGCCACTACATACAGCTTTTTCTGAAAACATTAGAAGTTGAAGGACACCATACATACATAAAGTGCACAGATGTTCAGCTGATAAGTTTCCACGAGTTGAATGTGCTGGTGTTACCAATGCTCAGACTAAGAAGCAACACTACAGACACTACAGAAGCCCGTCTGAATTCCTTTCATTTACTCCAACACCCTCTGTCCAATCCCCTCAAAGGTAGCTCTCCTACTGGCAGTCCCACCCAGCAGAATCTTCTAGAATATCTGCTTTCCTCCTTAGCACTGAATTTGTGAGGTTCATCTACAGTGTTGGCTGCAGTTGTAACTTGTGCATTTCTCATTGCTATGTAGTATTCTGTCATGTGGCTGTGCCATGACTTCTGTGTTCATTTTGCTTTTGATGGACAGCATGTAGTTTCCCTTTTGGGACTTTTGTGATAAAAGCTGTCATAGACATACTGGCTTATGTCTTTGAACTATGTATACCTCCCAGTGGAATTGTTGGGTCATGAGTAGGTATATGTTCAGTAATGGGCCAGATGCTTTCCCAATAGGAGTTCATCAGCTTGATTTTGATGAAGAAAACTTTTCTATATTCAAATATTTTAAAAATTCATTTATTTTTATGTGTATGAGTGTTTTGCCTTTATGTATGTAAGTACACCATGTGTGTGCCTGGTGCTTGTGGAGTCCAGAAGAGAGCATTGGATCCCCTGGAATTGGAGTTATGGACAGTTGTTAGCTGCCTTGTGTTTGCTGGGGACCAAACCCAGGTTCACTGGAAGAGCAGCCAGTGTTCTTAACCGCTAAGTCACCTCTCCAGCCCCTATATCCATATTTTTGATTTGCATTTTCTTTTTGAGACAGGGTCTCACTGTGTAGCCCTGGTCTGGAACTCACTATATAGACCAGGCTGGCCTCAAATTATAGAGATCTGCCTGCCTCTGCCTCCCAAGTGCTGGGATCAAAGGTGTGTGGTACCACACCCTGATTTGTGTTTTGAAGAGAAGTGCTGTTATGCTAGTTCTGTTGATTTTTCTGTTCCCCATACTCTCATGCTTATCAGCCTTAGGGTAACTCCGTGAATTCACTTGAGTAGTTATAACTGCTTCTTTTTGGGGTGAGTTCTGTCTTTTCTTTGTCCTTTCTCTGTGTTTCTGTCCTTTTCGTGCATTACTGGGGACTGAATTAGGGCCTCATACATGCTGGGAAAGTACTCTACCATTGAATGATAGTCTCAGTTTTAGGAGGTTCTTTGAAAGTCTTTTAGAACTAGACTTGAAATGGAAACTTTAGGACTCTCCACCCCCCCCCCATTTTTTTTTTTCAAAAACTAAAGTATGGTCACTATTTTGCAAAAGAAGTCCCTCTTCACTCCCACATTTTTTTTTTTTTCCTGCTCTTTTTGAGACAGGGTCTCCCTGTAGCCCCAGCTGTCCTGGAACTCACTATGTAGACCAGGCTGGCCTTGAACTCACAGAGATCTGCCTGCCTCTGCCTCCTGAGTGCTGGGATTAAAGGCGTGCACTACCACACCTGGCTCCCCACATCTTTTATGGATGAAATTTAGTGATCGGACCATCCCAGTCATAGCTTCAGTGACAGTGGCCCCTTTCTGGATCAGACTGGATAAATGGAGACTCAGAAGTTCCCTTGTTCAGCTCCCAGCTTTGCCATGATGCTTCGAAATGCAGCCAGGGAAGGGCCTTGTCCTCATGCCTCCTCTGTCTTGCACATAAGATCTCCTGACTCTCCAAGAGAGTTCAACTGAACCTGTTGGTTCTGGCTTGCTCTCTCTTTCCTGACCTCCAAACAACAAGCTCAAAGCAACGTCCCATAGTATGATAGCACAGATATTATTCTGTGTACTGCCTCTTGCAAAAAGATCTCTGGCCAAATCACTGACAATTTCTGTCCCCTGGGGCAGTTAATCTTTTTTATTTTTCTTAATAAATGGGAAAATGGGGGCCTGTACTTTCTATGACCCTGGAGGACTGTGGAAGACCTTGAACTTTGGAAGCCAGATCTGTGCTGGGGATGTGAACCTTTGGGAGTGGAGATATCTTTTCTCAGGAGAACTGAAGGGAAGATATGTTTTACCAGCTCCTTGTGAGGTCATTAAATGGTTGGTATTCATGCCATACTTGGTATTTTGTTTATTTAGAAAAAGATCTTTGCATGCCGGGCATGGTGGTGCACGTGTTTGGACCCAGCACTCAGGAGGCAGAAGCAGGCTGATCTCTGTGAGTTCAAGGTCAGCCTGGTCTACATAGTGAGTTCCAGGCCAGCTGGGGCTACTAGGAGATCCTGTCTCAAAAAAGAATCCCCCCTCCAAAAAAGAAAAAGATCTTTGCATGAAGTCCTGTGTTTGATCCCCAACACTGCATAAACTGGGCATGGTAGTACATGCCTGTAATCCTAGTTCTTGGGAGGTGGATGCTGGAAGGTCAGAAGTTCAAGGCCATCCTCAGCCACATATCAAGTTTGAGGCTAGCCTGGGTTATGGGAGACCCTATTGCAAACACCCAAAACAACAGCAGCAACAAGTTTTTGGAAAGGACATGGAGAACTTATTACCTCTTTGACTATAGAGGTCAAGAACTGAAACTGAATGAATAGTCATCAGTAAGAGAATAGCCCAGTAGTTGTGATACCTTCCTACCATAACTCATAGTAGAACCATTAAAAGGACTTTGGCAAAGCATAGTAGCAAAAATAAAAGAGGGAGAAGAACGTGTACAATATATAATCCCTTTGTTTTATTAAATATCAACACAAGTGTGTTGGTCAGGGTTCCATTAGTATAACAAATACTGTGGTTAATCAACTCATGAAGAAGTTTATTTTAGCTCACAATTTTTGAGGTTTCAGCCTATGAACGATTGGCCCAGCAGTTTTGGAACTGTGGCGGCATAGTACATTATGGTGGGAGCACATGGAGGAAACCCGTTTACCTCAGGGCCACCAGAGTAAGAGAGAAGGGGCTAGAGATATGACTCAGTAATAGAGCACTTGCCTAACATAAAGAGAGAAGAAGAGCTTGGGGCTCTCATATCCTCTTCAAGAGATTTCCCCCAATGACCTAATGTCCTCCCACTAAGCTTCAACTCTCGGCTTTGTTTACTACCTCCCAATAGCACCACTGGCTGAAGACCAAGCCTTTAGTTCCTGGGCCTTCAGGGGACATTTAAGATCCAAACTATGTCTATGAGCAGCCTGGTGAGCAGAGATGAGGATGCTTATATGTGAGGAGGGTGGAGTAGATGGAAATAGCACACAATATAATGTCATTTGAATAAATTACTGTGCACATATATGCATAAGTGCATATATACATATGTGCATGTGCATTAAGGAAGAAAATCAAACAAAAGTACACTTTCAAAAAGAATAAGACCCTGAGCTTCTGGGCAAGGTACCCTGGCAAAGGCAAGAATTGGTATCCACACCAGAAGCATTTGCCATCTAGAATAGTCTTATTGTGAGTAAAGGACACGGATGAGTGGGTGGCTGGGTTCAGACATAGACACGCTGCTGTCCCCTGTAGCATAGCAATCACAGCTGCCACTTTTGAAGTATGCACTATTTGCTGACATTCTCATGATTTCTCAAAGTGAGATATTTTTATTCCCATTTTATGGATAAGGAAAAACAAATCCAAGTAACTCAAGGCCACACAGTGACTAAGCGGTATTGAGACTTGAGCCCAGGTCTGCTTGTAGTTTCAGCCTCTTTGTCAGGTCATGTCTGGTCAGAGCTTGGAGCTTGGAGCTGAGGGCTTGCCTGATTGCATCATAGCTGAGAGCTCCTCAACCCTCTCTCACAGGTGCAAGTGTTGCTGTTGAAACTATTCAAGTCACCACTTAGTATCTGTTTCCTTTGTGTACATGCTGGCCTTGTTCCTGGATTTGGTTGAAAAACCTTCTGGTCTGTATGTGTCGGGGAGAGCGGCTGCTTCTCAGGGGAGCAAGCTGCACAGCAAAGTAGGGCAACTTGCTGTCCTGCCTCAGAACAGGTGAGCGGCAGAGGCTTGTTATAAAGGACCACAGTGTTACTGAGTCTGACATCTGGCCCCCGAATATCCCATCAGCCACTTGGGGGAACAAGGGCCCGGATTCTTTTTTTTTGTCTTTTTGAGACAGGGTCTCCTTGTAGCCCCAGATAGTCTGGAACTCACTATGTAGACCAGGCTGGCCTCTAACTCACAAAGACCCTCCTGCCTCTGCCTCCCAAGTGCTGGGATTAAAGGATGCACCCACCATGCCTGGTATGGTGCTTGGATTCTTTTGTTTTTTTTTTTTGAGACAGGGTCTCCCTGTAGCCCCAGCTGGCCTCGAACTTACTATGTAGACCAAGCTGGCCTGGAACTCACAGAGATCTGCCTGCCTCTGCCTCTCAAGTGCCAGGATCAAAGGTGTGCGCCACCATACCTGGTGTGGTGCCTGGATTCTTATAAGGCTCTGTCTTCTACCCCCATGAACCACAAAAGAACTAACAGGAGTGTCATATTTGGTGGCATGGTAATAGACTTTCACAAAAACTGGTAAATTAATTTTATTTTTTTATGTGCATGAGTGTATTACATGCATGCATGTAAGTGTACCATGTTGTGCAATATCCATGGAGGTCGGAAGAGGGCGTCAGATCCCCTGCAACTGGAGTTATAGATGGTTATTAACTGCCATGTGGGTGCTGAGAATTGAATCCAGGTCCTCTGCAAGAGCAGCCAGTGCTCTTAACCACTGAGCCTTCTCTCTAGCCCAGGGATCTGAATTTTATCCTGCTAGCCATTTAAAGAATATTTATAGGGGTCTGGGGAGATGGTTCAGTGGGTAAAAATGCTTGTTGTACAAGCATGAGGGCCTGAGTTCAAATGTCTAGCACCTATGTAATAAAAGCTGGGCATGGCCATGTGCATGTCTATAACCCTAGCACTGTGGAAGGTAGAGGGTAGAGACTGGAGGATTTCTGGAGCTTACTGGCCCCCAGCCTAGTTCCAGGTTCAGCAAGAGACCCTGTTTTGAAGGAATAAGGCAGAGAGTGATAGATAAAGTAGGATACCTGACATCCTCTTCTGGCCTCTGCATGCACATATAGGTGGGAGCACCTGCATACCCATCTCTACATCACACATAAACACCCCTCTCAAGAATATGTATATATAAACATATAGTGTGCATACACATATTATGTATTTTTATGTTATACATAAATGTATATCCTAACCTATTAAAATTTTTATTTTTATGTGTTTGTGTATTGCCCGCATGTGTACGCAAGTATACCAATGTGATGCAATGTCCACAGAGATCAGAAGAGGGTGTTGAATCTCTTAGAACTGGAGTTACAGATGGTTAGCTACCATGTGGGTACTGGGAACTGAACCTGGGTCCTCTGTAAGAGCAGTCAGTGCTCTTAACCATTGAGCCATCTCTCCAGTCTATGGAGACTCCATCTCTCCATCTATGTATTTGTTTTTGTTTTTGTTTTTGTTTTTTTTTTGGTCTTTTTGAGACAGGGTCTCCCTGTAGATCCAGCTGGCCTGGAACGTGCTATGTAGACTAGACTGGCCTTGACCTCACATAGATGTGCTTACCCCTGCCTCCCAAGGGCTGGGATCAAAGGCATGCGCTACCATGCCTGGCTGTACTATGTATTTTTATTTAAGTAGCAAAAGACTTGTTGTGCACTGGATGGGAAAAGCCAGTTCTGTGTGGTAGGTTTTGTCTGAAAATAACAATGCAGCCGACACCATTGGGTATTGCCATTTTATTGAATAAATCTGAATATTTCCAGTGTGATACGACCACTCTTTCCTACCAGGCACTGTGTTTAACTTGATGACTTCCAGGGGACGCCTGCCCGGGGCCCTTGTGTCTGCTCTGTGGCAGATGGCCGCCATTTCCTGATGAGGCTGTGCCAGCTGGCACCAGAGCTACTGCCTGCTGCCTTCCTTCACTGCTCATAAAAGTCTCCAAAGATTTCGGGAGGGGGACAGAGTGAGGAGAGGTGTACTATAGGCTGTGGTCCCCACTTGAAGATTTAGAGTGAGGTCTGCTGTCCATGGCCAACACCATTGCTCTTTATTTATAGGTTGTATCCTGAGGCTCCTGGCCATACACAAACTGGTGTTTCAGAGCCTTGGCTTACCTGCCTGCAGGGGTCAGATTGGTTTGAATGAGGCAGTGCCCATTGTTATCGTGAACAGTGGTCTTTAGCAGCTGTATAGTAAGAACCATAGACAGGTTTTCACTGGTGCAGTCCCTCAAGTCTGTGAGTGGATGGCATGAAAGGCTTTATGTAGGAATGATTTTCCTTTCTCTCTCTCCTTCCTTCCTTCCTTCCTTCCTTCCTTCCTTCCTTCCTTCCTTCCTTCCTTCCTTCCTTCCTTCCT
>NW_008352654.1:3009591-3028039 GCF_000622305.1 Nannospalax galili
TCTCTCTCTCTTTCTTTCTTTCTTTCTTTCTTTCTTTCTTTCTTTCTTTCTTTCTTTCTTTCTTTCTTTCTTTCTTTCTTTCTTTCAACCATGCTGGCCCTGAACTCACAGATATCCACCTGCCTCTGCCTCCCAAGTGCTGGGACTAAAGGCGTGTGCCACCACGCCCGGCATGATTTTCTTTTTTCTCTGCATTCCTCTGTGTAGGATCAAATGTGGGATCTGTATCCCTACCCTTACCCTTATTCCTCTTGGCCTTTGTTTTCTCAGAAAATAACTTCCTTCTGGCCTATTAAGCCAAGCTGATAGGCCCTGTCCACACCATCTTCTATATGCTGTATGACAGGAGATGCGGAAAGCATTTGGTTAGTTCTACTTCAGTTTAGTGGATCAGCCAGTCTGGGAGCAGAACTTGCCTGTATCCTGGAAGCTGATCCCATGAGAACCATGTAGTCCTCTATGGTCCCCAGACAGTGTGGTTTACCTGGAGCCAAGAAAGAAAAGGGCCAGCCTCCCAGTAGGCCCCCGGACAGACGTGGGTAGGAGGGTGTCCTTTAGAGAAAAGGAAAAGAATCCACCCAGATGGAATGATGAAGTGAGTGATATCACAGTTGGCATAGCAATAACAGACCATCATAATCTCCAACAAAGTGGTCAGAACCCCAAGGGAGGATGAAGTTTAACTGCTTACCTTCTCCCTTTGGGACAGCCAGGAGTGGTGCGGGGTGGAGGAGGGGCTGCTTACCCAATCGTCAGGAGTAGGCCAGGGGTCTGGACTTTGTCCCTAGATCTACTTCCCTGCTCTGACAATCTCCCTGGGGTGGTAGGTGCCACCTCCAAGCATTTGCATTCCTTCACTTTACTTGGAGGTGTGACCAGAGAGAGAGAGAGAGAGAGAGAGAGAGAGAGAGAGAGAGAACAGAAAGAGAGAACAGGGGACACAGAGTAGAGGGAAGATGGTTGTCAGGAGTTTCTGCAGACTCCCCGAGCTGTGTCCTCAATTCCTCCTCCCCAGGGGTGCTGACCCCCCCTCTGATAAATGTGCCACCAACCTACTGTTCCTCACCTGCCTTCTCTGGGCCTGGAGTCCTGCCAAAGATTGTGTTGAGCTGGGTCCAAACTATGTAAGTGGTGCTAATTTCAAAGCCACTTGTGTCCCAAACTAAGAGAAACAAACATTTGAGTGACTCCCTAGTCATGAAGACTCTGTAGTGAATGGTCTCAGGCAGGTATATCTTGAACACAGAGCAAGAATTAGATGTGGAAGAATCAAAGAGCAGGAACCAGGGCGTTAGGGTTCTGGGCCTTTGTCTGTCTATGCAGTAACTGTCCAGGTCAGGCCTGGTTGCTGACAAGCCGTACCTGATTGTTTGGCTTCCTGAACTCTGACATTCGGGGTTTTAGAAGTGGGAGCTTCATGAGGCTGGATATCCCGTCTCCTGTTCTTTTGCAGAGCCCCCATCTTCATCATGGGTCTAGGAAGACTTTTTTAAATTATAAATTTTATTTTTATTTTGTGTATGAGTGTTTTGCCTGCACGTATGTAAGAGCACCACATGCATGCAGTGCCCTTGGAGATCAGAAGAGGGAGGGCATTGGATTCCTTGGAATTGGAGTTATGGACAGTTGTTAGTCGCCATGTGTTGCTGGGAACTGAACTTGGATCCTCTGGAAGAGCAGCTAATGCTCTTAATGCTGAGTCATCTCTCCAGCCCCCTGAGAAGACATTTCAGGATCTCCTAAGAAGAAGGGTTTTCGGTTTCTATGTTGGGCAGCTTTGTAAAGTGAACTTATTAATTTTTTGATTAAGATTAAAATTTACTGGCCAAAATCTCACCATTCTAATATGCGTAATTCTGTACTTTTTAGTGTATTCACAGTATTTTGAATCAGTATGACCATCTAATTCCTGAACTTCTGCATCCCTCCTCCAAGAAATCTCATACTCATTAAGCACATACTCCTATTCCCCCATCCCCTCAACCCCTGGCAACCACTAATTTACTATCTGCCTTGTGAATTTTTCCCTATTCTGGATATTTTGTAAAAATTAAATCGTGCAGTGTATGTGAATTTTTGTGTCTGGTTTCTTTCCCTTAGCATTGTATCTTCAGTGTTCAACCATATTGTGGCTTATAGAAATATCCCATTCTTTTCATGGTGGAATAATTGTGTGGCTATGTCGTATTTTACATACCTTCTCTCTTGCTTCCCATCTTATGTCCTTCAGACAGAGTCTTTCACTGTATCTGGATCTTGCATTTTTTTTCAGCTAGGTTGGTGGCCAGCAGACCCCAGCAGTAGTAGTCCTGTCTCTGTCCCACCCAGTTCTGGGGTTACAGATGCTTCTGGCTACACTATTTTTTTTTTTAATGTAGGCACTAGAGATCTGAATTCATGTCCTCCTCATGCTTGCACAGCAAGTGCTCTTACCTGTTGAGCTATCTCCCCAGCCCCTGTCTGCCCTTCTGAATACACTAATCCTTGTGGAGTTGAAGCGGTTTCTCATTATGGTTTGCATTTCTCTAGTGACTGACTTAATGATACCGAGTATCTTTTCATGTACCTGTTGGCCATTTGTCTATCTTCTTTGGATAAATGTCTGTTCAAATCTTTTACCCATTTTTCAGTTGGATTGTTATTCTTGGTGTTGAGAAGTGAGTTAATTTTAACCCCCTATTGTCCTTTCTCCCATTCCAGCATGGGGCCAGCAGCAGTTTAATGGATCATTTGAAAGCAGGTTTTAGTCTTTGCCTCTGTAATTGATCAAATGTCCTTGGGAGTCTCCCTGGCTAGTCAAACCCTCCTTCTCAAGTTTCTGTCCTTGACCAGGTCTTACTTTGCCTTCAGTTGGTCTCCAGCTAACCTGCTCTGCATTTGTGGCATCGCTCACTGTATGTATGTGGATCACTCTAACATGCTTATGCCCAACCTGGACTTTTCTCTGAAGCTTCACACATACATATCCAGCTGGACCCTCAACATGTTCACTACTTAGCACATTCCTTTGCCAAGCTGTCACCACCTCTTAAATTTTCCATCATCATCTATCTAATCAGCCAGTGGAAGTCCTCTTGAATTCCCTCCTCTCTCAACCACATCTGACCTCTACCTACCAAGTCTTGTCCATTTGATCTTCTCAACCTGTGTACATCGCTGTCCTTGCTCTCTGACTGCCATGGGTCAAGTCTTTTTCATTCAGAGTAGACTCCCTAGATTTAAGTTTCTCCCAAGCATCCATACTCTTGCCTTATGATCCTGTGTCATCACCATTTTAAACTGCAGCCATGACTCCCTGTTGCCTGACAATAAACTTTGGCTACTTAGCCAAGCATGCAGCTCGTCTGCCTTTGTCTTACTACTCTTTTTACTACTTTTTTGGTTTTGGTCTTTTTGATACCTGGTTAGCCTGGAAGTCTCTACATAGACCAGACTGGCCTTGAACTCACAGAGATCCACCTGCCTCTGCCTCCTGAGTGCTGAGACTAAAGGTGTGCACCACCATGCCTGGCTGATTTACCACTCTCTCAAACATCATAATCCCCTAAACATTCTCCCCTCCATCCGTACAGCAGCCATGAGGAATTCCACAGGGCTTCCTGAATGGCAGTGCTCCTTCAACTGCCATACTTAGACTGCTGGGTGCTGGCATGAGTTTCATGGATGTGGCGAGGGATAGATTTTTAGGGCTGTCTTAGAGACCCACTGTGACCCAAGCTAATTACTGCTTTGGGTAGAAAACATGGTGACTGTGGGTAGGATGTGGCTTCTGATTCAACAATTTGTTTATGTGAATGAATTTCCAAACTGAATTGAAGTCAAACTGCATTTGCATTTTGTCAATATAACAAATCACCTGCTTTGATGGAGTCTTTTGAAAAAAGAAAAACTTGGATATTTCCCCTCAGTTACTTCTGAGCCCAAACCAACAGGCCATTGGATGAGAAACATAAGTGTAGTTTGGGAACTGATGAGTTGAAATACTTGAAATTAGATTTGGATTTTAAGGTTGCCATAGTTATTGACTTCTGTGAACACATGCTTGTTTGGGATCACCTTTAACCTTGGGATGTATTCTAACTTTGTCAGGGGATATTAGTGCCCAGATAGAGAAGATGAATAAAATGGTAGTGATTCCTGGCTTTCTCTGCTTTTTCTTTTTTTCTCTCTTCTTTTTCTTTTCTTTTCTTTTCTTTTTTTTTTTTTTTTTTTTTTTTTTAGGTCTCCCTGTAGCCCCCAGCTGGCCTGGAGCTCACCATGTAGACCTTGAACTCACAGAGATCTTCCTGCCTCTGCTGGGGATTAAAGGCGTGCGCCACCACACCCTGCTTTAGTTTTTCCTTTTTTTTAGATGAATTTACCTTAAATTGTTATTTAGTCTTATCTTTCTCCTATTTTTTTTAAAAAAATTATTACTTTTATTTTATGTGTAAGAGTGTATTGCCTGTATGTATGTAAGTGTAATGCCCTCATGTTGTGCAATGCCCATGGAGATCAGAAGAGGGTGTCGGATCCCCTGGAACTGGAGTTACAGATGGTTGTTAGCTGTGATGTGGGTGCTGGGAAGTGAACCTGGGTCCTCTGCAAGAGTGGTTGGTGCTATTAACCACTAAACCATCTATCTCTTCAGCCCCTCTTTCTCCTTTTTTTTTTTTTTTTATTATTATTATTTTTTTTGGTCTTTTTGAGACACGGTCTCCCTGTAGCCCCAGCTGTCCTGGAACTCACTATGTAGACCAGGCTAGCCTTGAACTCACAGAGATCCACCTGCCTCTGCCTCCTGAGTGCTGGGACTAAAGGTGTGTGCCACCATGCCCGGCTCCTTTTTTTGCTTAAAAGAATATCAGACCTTCTGAGACTTGTGAGAATATTATAATGCATGCCTGCCCCCTTTACTCAGACTGACCATTTATTAGCATTTTGCCTGGTTTCCCCTGTCCCTGTCCCCTACCCTGCTTAGGTGCTCATGAATGAGGGTACACACAGAGATGGACAGACATATACACAGTCCCCAAATGGTCTTAGCTGTTTTTGTATTTTGGTCATTGTATTAAATAGTCTGGAGAAGATAGCTGGCATGGAATGGGACAGGGAAGCCAGGTGCCTGGGGTGGATCAGAGAAAGACATTGCTGCATCCTCCTACGGAAAGGGTAGCCATTCTCTAGAAGCTTGTAGATAGATGGGGGTGGGGGTGCACAGGACTGACCACAGCCCTTCTGAGAAGCGCTTGATCTCCCCTCCTGGGAGCCTGTGAGTATGATCACATCTGTTTTCAGGAAGAGTAAGATTAGTTCCTAGTGCACCTTCCTGTTCTTGGTGTTTTCAAGCCTCAGATAGAACCCCAAGCTATAAGTGGAGGCTCTATTTCTTGGCTCAGTGCTGCCTAACTGCAGCATGCTTGGTGATCTTCAGGAAGTTTCTTCCTCTTTCCAAGCCCCAGTTTCTCCATCTATATAGTGAGGGTTTAAACCACCTGCTCTTGAAGGCCTCTTCTTGTATTCAACATCCTGTGTCCAAAAAAACTCACTTCTTTGGGAAATTGTCAGAAGATATTTAATGTACTTTCGAGATGAACCCTGGAAATTTATTGCTGACTGGGCTTTGGCCAGGAGTGTATCTGGTTTATAACAAGGCATATTTTTTTTTTTCCTTGTAGGACCTATCAGTGCTTTGTCTGCAGAGGTGGAGGCTGGGGGGGTGGGCTTGTTGGGGACAGGTGAAGCAGCAGGAACTCTGACCTCCTTGCTGCCCAGTAAACAGTACAGAGGCTCTCCAGCCCCTCCCGACATGGTTCTTTGAGGTTGCCTGCTTTTTTCATTTGTTGTTTGTCTTGCTTCCCCCCACACCCTTTTATAGCTACTTTGTTCAAGGATCTTGCTACCTCCTCTGGCTGTCCTTGGCTGACCTCCAGGTTTAGTATCTCAGGACACCAGCGATGTTGATGGCACAAGTGACTTTCATGGTTGGACTTTAAAAAAAAGGCCACTTATTCATAGGGAGTTGGGTGTTGTTACTGTCTGCTAGACACTTCCACAGTGTTTCTACCTAGATTGGTCAGACTCATTTTCTGGGTTAAATTTCCCCAAAGTGGAACTGGAGTATGTTCTGGTAAAAGAGAAAAGAACGTAGTTGTGTCAGGATTGAGGAAAGGGACTGTGAGAGTAAGGTGATTAGAGATTCATTTATTCATTCAATAAATGTTTATGGGAGGCCTACTATAGTATGTGCAAGGTCCTTTAACCCGGAAAGTCTTTTTACTTTTGTGTTCTGTTTTTTTCAGACAGGTTTTTGCTGTGTAGCTCTGGCTGGCCTTGGACTCACTATATAGCTCAGGCTGGCCTCAAACTTGGCTGATCCTCCTCTCTCTGTCTCCAGAGTTCCGGGATTGCAGCTGTGCACCATCACTCCTGGCTTCAGAAAGTCTAAGTTTTGGGTAGCCATCATTACTAGATATTTGACACCCTTATGTGTGATATAAGTCATAGGAATGATACTATTGCCACACCTCTTTGTCGGACAATCATACACTGTGTTATATCTGTTGTTTAATCCTTCCAAAAAGAGAGCATGCTCCTCAATTGCCTGAGAGGGAGAGCTACTGGGACAGGGGTCTTTTGCTCATGGTCCTCTAGTGACAAGTATGATTTCAAATCCCACATTCCTAGCCTCTTTGTCTCTTCCCCAGAGCTGTTTTATGGGCCAATTCCATTCAATGATGGTTTCTACTGGCCCCAAAGATAAGACAATGTAGCTAGAGTTCTTCTAAGGTTTGCTTTGTGTAGTTCAGTGGTCCTTCCCCAGAGCAGTTTTATTCCCGGGGACATTTGGAAATGCCTGGAGATAGGTTTTTGGTTGTTAGAGATGGGGAGGGTTGCTGGTGGATAATGGGCAGGGGCCAGGGATGCCACTCAACATATTTCAGGGCACAGAACAGCTACCTGTTCTCCTCCCCCAACCAGGAACCATCTGACCCAAAGTGGGTAGGTGGAGGAACACTGATTTAATTTGAAGGATTACCCCTTATCTTAAAATTAAGTTATTCTGATCTGGGAGAAATCATACATCATTATATGTATCTCTGTGTGTGTGTGTTTATGTGTTTTATATGTTTTATGTATGTACATGTTTGTGTGAGAGTGCATGGGCTCTACATGCATGTGTACATGCAGAGGCTGGGGTCAATGTTAGATATCTTCCTTAGTTCTATACCTTATTATTTTCCTTGATAATATAACTAACAGTTATTTAAAAAATAATGTTATTGGGGCTGGAGAGGGCTCAGCAGTTACACTCTCTGCTCTTACAGAGGACCGGATTTTGGTTCCCAGTACCCACATGATGGCTAACAATTGCCTGTAAATTCAGTTCTAGGGAATCTGACACCCTCTTCTGCCCTCCACAGGCATGCCACAACATGGGTGCACTTATATACATGCAGGCAAAACATTCTTTTTTTTTTTATGGCAAATACAATTTATTTAAATGAAAAGGCTCATGATTGTAAAGCAGAATGTAAAGTTTAACTAATTGAAGCTGTTCTTAAGAAATAAAAAAATCAGAATACCAGTTAATTGATTGACAGTTTGACCTATACTTGTGAAATGGATCTGAGTAATCCCATCAGGTAGTGGATGCATTCTCTCCATCAAGTCATCTGTTTAAGAAGCCAAGGAGCAAGGTGCATAATTGCTTGGAATCTGTATCTGTTGCTTTTGTTATTGCCTTTACTCATTGTTGTGGTAAAATACCTGACAGAAGCAACCTAAGGGAGGAAAGAGTTATTTTGGTTCACAGTTCTGGAGGGTGTGGTCCGTCAAGGTGGGAAGACATGGCAGAGCAGCTCCAGGGCAGGGAGAGCCCTGAATGTGATGGAGCCCCGAATGTAGTGGAGCCTGCATGTGGGCTTCAAAAGATGAAGAAACAGAGAGGCTGGGCCAGAACCAGAGGGATTATAACCTTCAAGGCCTGTCCTAGTAACTCACTGCCACAGCTAGACTATGTCCCAAAGATGCTATAGCTTCCCAGAACGGTGCCACCGGCTAGGGACCAAGTGTCAAAACACAGGCACCTGTGGGGGACATTTCAGATTCAAACCATAACATAATCCCAGTAAAAGGAGGCATGATCTGGATGACACTAAAGACCCTGTCCTGGTTGCTGCTCTGTGGACCTGTCTGTGCTCACAGGCAAAACATTCTTACACATAAAATAAAAATTAGAAATAAGACCAAAAAAAAAAGAGACAGGGTCTCCCTGTAGCCCACAACTTACCATGTATACTAGGCTGGCCTCCATCTCGCAGACATCCACCTGCCTCTGCCCAGTGCTGGCATTAAATTGTGTGCCACCATGCCTGGCAGGTATTTTAAAAAATATTTTATTTTATTTTATATGTATGAGTGTATTGCCTGCATGTGTGTAAGTGCAGCTGTGTTGTGCAATTCCCGCAGAGGTTAGAAGAGATGTTGGATTCCCCTAGAACTAGAGTTACAGGTGATTGTTAGCCACCATGTGGGTGCTGGGAATTGAACCCAGGTCTTCTGCAAGAGCAGCCAGTGCTCTTAACCTCTGAGCCAACTCTCAAGGAATGCCCCCCTCCTTTGTTTTTTGAGACAGGTTTCACTTTGTAGCCCTGGCTGACCTGGAACTCACTTTGTAGACTAGACTGGTCTCAAACTCAAAAGAGATCCACCTGCTTCTGCTTCCTGAGTTCAGGGACTAAAGGTGTGTGCTACCATGCCTGGTCATCTTCTAGTCCTTCATAAAATTATAATAAGATTAGAATAAGTTGTAAAATACAGTGGCCCTACTGTGCTATAGAACATTAGAGCTTCCTAACTATGTCCTGGCTCCTAGCATTCAGGCTGCCAATCCTTTCTCCTCATAACTCTCTTCACCTCCAGGGACCACTGTTCTACTCAACTATTTATTCAGCTTTTTTAGCTGTCACATATGAGAATGTGTGGTATTTGTCTTTCTGGGCCTGGCTTATTTCACTTAGCAACATCTCTTCCAGCTCCACCCGTTACTACAGATGCAGATGTCCTCTTGTTTAAGAAATGATGGCGTTAAATAGAGCTGGTAAGACTATTGTTGATCTTTCCAATTTTTTTTTGTTCTGAAAAATTTCTTGGACTGTACAATCTAAACATCTAGGAATTACTTGTTCTAGGAATTATATAAAAACACTGTTTAGTAAGGATTAAAGAAGGAAGGGCTCTCACATTGTAAGAAAGGCAGTTACTGAGGTGACAAGTTCCTCAGGCTCTTGGAGTCTGATTGAATGACAAGTGTTTACCGGCTACTTACTGTCTAGTACTGTGCCAAGGCTTAGGAGAGAGCAAAAGAAATTTCTCCTGGTGATCTTAATCTTCAATCAGATCATAATTGAGCTATTATCAAGGAGGGAACAGGAAAAGCTGCAGACATCTGCCTATTGGTTGATGAATACATGGTAGATCAAGGGGTCTCTCCCTTTCCCTTTTTCACTTTTTTGTCTCCTTCCCTCCCTCCCCCTCCCCTCCCCCTTCCCTCCCCCTTCCTTTGATCCTTCCTTCCTTCGTTCCTTCCTTCCTTCTTCCTGCTTTCCTTCCTTTTCCTTGAGATAAAGTTTCATGTAGTCCAAGCTGGCTTTGAACTTGCTATGTAGTTGAGACCGGCCTTGAACTCTATCTCCCAAGTAACATATATGACCCTGGGCCCGGCATGCACGTTTCCTGCCTCTTACTTTCTCATTGGATTCTATTTTGGAGGAGGGCCTTCAAGCTGAAGTGTGGTGGTCATCTCTGATACTTCCTTTGTCTTCTCTTTCCTGTGCGCCTCCTTTCCTGTTGATTCTGTTTTGGGAATGTTTCTGAGTCAGCCCGGTCTCTCTCCATCCAGTGCTTTCTTCCACCCAGCAGCTGAATAATCTTGCTAAAATATAAATCTGAGCATGGCCTACCCCTGCTTACAGCCTCCTGTGATTTCCTCATTGCCTAGAGGGCAAAGTCCAAGGTCTGTGAGAGGCAATCCTGGCTTGGTCCTGCACTGCCTTCCCCTCAGTCTCTTCCTAGCCTTTGCCCTTCAGTTCCATTCACCCCACTGTCCATACATAAAAATGGCTCACTCTTCTCTGAGCACAAATTGTAGACTCACCTGTTGTCATTGCTCTTTTCTTTTTTACCTGGCAAAATCAACCTATTTAGTTAAGGCTTGTCTGAATCATCTCTGGAAGCTGCCTCAGGCTCTGGAGACAGAGTCCCTCTCTCTTCCTAGCTGGTCTGGGAGCCTGTTGGAGGCTGGGCCTGCACTACACTTGCCCTGTTCCTGGAGAGTCCATACCCATCTCGTTACACACATACACACACACACACACACACACACACACACACACACACACACGGCAGATGCCGAATTGTAGCTTTCAGAGTAGAAAACAAACGGACAAAGGAAAAAAAAATAGGGCTGGGATAGCTCAGTGAGATATACCTGCCTAGCATGCATGAAACCTTGAGTTTTATCCCTAGTACCAAACTTGGGGTGGGCCAGCAATATGGCTCAATGGGCAAATGTGCTTGCCGCTAAGCCTGATGATCTGAGCTTCATCCTTGAGACTTACATGGTGGAAGGAGAGATATGACTCCCAAAAGTTGTCTTCTGACTTCTACATGGGTGCCATGGTATGCGTGGTTCATACTCACATATATACATACATACACATGTATACAAACACATGCAAAAACCCTGCAGACAACAATAAAACAACAACCCACCCCCAAAGTCAGAAAACTGGAGGTGGTGGCACATGCCTATAATCCCAGCACTCTGCAGGTAGAGGCAGAATTCAGTGGTTCAAGGCCATCCTCAGCTACATAGTAAGTTTGAGACCAGCCTGGGTTATATGAGATCCTGTCTCAAAAAACAAAACATGTGGTTGGGTGTGGTGGTGCATGCCTTTAGTCCCAGCACTCAGGAGGCAGAGGTAGGTGGATCTCTGTGAGCTTAATGCTAGCCTAGTCTACACAGGGAGTTCCAGGCTAGCCAGGGATACATAGTGAGACCCTGTCTCAAAAAACAAATAGGGCATAGTAGTGCACGCCTTTAATCCCAGCACTTGGGAGGCAGAGGCAGGCAGATCTTTGTGAGTTCGAGGCCAGCCTGGTCTACATGGTGAATTCCAGGCCAGCTGGGCTACAGGGAGACCCTGTCTCCCACAACAAACAAAAAACTGACTCAAGATTATCATAGTGCAATGTAGTTTTGTGTTATTTTGAACAATTAAAAAAAGGAACTTAAGAAAGGGAAAAAATTTGCCTCCATGGTGCAAGAAGCAAACATGACTTGAAATACGACTTGGTGGCTGAGGTCTCTAGTGACAACAGGTCCTTTTGTTTTCCAGAACTAGGATTGAAGGTAGAGAGCTGTGACAGAAGGGAGGGCCCTGTTTTCTTTCCCTGCTGTGTCCATCTTCTTTCTCCTTTTTCTGATTCCTTTGTTTTCTGAATGCCTTCTGTCCCAGACACCCCAAAGAGAGGACAACACACTGGAAAGAGGACGCAAAGAATCAGAAAAAGAAAACGGGACATGTGTAGCCCTTTATAAACATTGTTGATACTCAGCTTTTATGGTCAGTAACTGAAGGCATCCTTTTTGTTTTGGTTTTTGAGACAGGGTCTCATATACTCCAGGCTGCCCTCTAACTCTTGATCTTCTTGCCTCTACTTCCCAAGTGCTGGTATTTCAGGTGTGTGCTACATCTTGTTCTTTTCTCGCGTGCGCGCGCACACACACGCGTGTGTGCGTGTGTGTGTGTGTGTGTGTGTGTGTGTGTGTGCGCGCGTGCATTTACATGTGCCGGTGTGTGTGGAGGTCAGAGGACAACCTTGGGTGTTGTTTCTTCTCAGGAGACAGCTACCTTGTTTTGTTTTTTGAAACCGGGTCTCTCTCTGGTCTGGTAGCTGCTGTATGGTATCTTACTCCGAGCATAGCCTTCAGGCTGTCACTCCACCGAGGACAGGTGTTTTCCATGTGTATCTTTTGCCCTCTGCAGGTGTCTTGCACGTTTGCTAGAGGAATGAATAAATAAGAATGACATTTGCCTCTTACTCCAGTTCCTTGGGATTCTATATTTCTCTGGTTTATTTGAAAGGTGGTTTCTTCCTCCTTTTCCCAGATCAGGATAGAGCCAGTGTTTTCCTGAGACTCTGGACAAACTCTCTGTCGCCCACATTCTCTGGATACCATTTGAGGACTCAGGGGTACTGGGTTTTGGGACTCAAGCCTCTCTGATCCTCAGACTCCTAAAAGTTGTCCCAGCACCTTCAGAAAGGGGGTCTTGGGGCTGGGAGAATGCATAAAGGAAGCCTAAAGGATTAATTGATTAAACTTTATTACAAAGGTTGGTGCTGTTGTTTACAGGGCCATTAAAAACCATTATCACCTTCCCAGACTGGGCAGACAGCACTGAGCTGCTTTGATGCATGTCTTAGAGAGATAAGGAAAATTTATCCCTTGTTTTGACTTCAGAATTTCTTCTTGGTTTATTATCTGACAATGCAATTCAACTTTCTCTCCAAGTGTCCCTGAGCTCACGCAACTTTTTCAAGTCGTTGGCAGGGGAGGTTCAGATTAGAAACCTACAATTTTGGAGTGGTAAGAGACCTCTGAGATAAATGACTGTCCCTAGCCTGCTCCTTCCCTCTCCCACTCCAACCTCCATCTGTATTTGTCTTATATAGCAGAGCTGTTCCTGGACCCCCAGCTTCTCAGTAATTTGCACTTATTGATCTCCAGGCAGGGCAGACTTTTCTCACGACCTTCAGTTAATCCTCCCATCTCCACTTCTTCTTGGCGGAGACTTCCTGGAGCGCCCCCTGCTCCGACTTACCAGCTTCTCACTCAGTGTTCCTTGAATACTGTGCACATGGGTGAATGAATTGTCTTAACTCTGCTCTCTGCTGTTTTTGGAGATAGGAATATTCAGGGTTTCCCTGGGTGACCTGGGCTTGGAGGCCCTTATATATCACAATCTGTCTTCCCCATGTGCCTTTAAACAAAAAATTTTAATTTTTTATTCGTGTGTGTGTGTGTGTGTGTGTGTGTGTATGTGTATCTGCTATGCACATGTGGGTGCCCACAGAGGCCAGAAGAGGGTGTCAGATTCCCTGAAGCTGGAGTAACAGGTGGTTGTAAGCCACTAGATGTGGGTGCTGGGAGATGAGCTCATGTCCTCTGGAAGAACAGTAGATGCTCTTAACCACTGTGCCATCTCTCTAGCTCCTATGGCCCCAGCCTTCTTGAGGGTGTGGCTTTCCACCTGGAAAGGGGATGGTGGTTGTATCTACCCTATAGGGATCAGATTCTTGCCTAGAGAGCCTGAGGGATTTTCTGTGTCTTAGACCTGCAGAAAAGTCCTGGGTTGATATTGAGCTTACTTTTAGCCAGTTGATTAAAAAGTGTGCTCTGTGAGAGAGAACGCACCAGCTTGGCAGCGATTAGGCACTCACATGCTTGAGCAAATGAATGAAATAGGAATCAGTAGTGTCTGCCTTACCAGGTTGTTCCTCGTGGGTCTGTGTATTTAATCAGTAAGGATTTTATTTAACAAGGAATGGTTGGTGCTGGAAAGGAGTTGATCTAAAAGCTATGTCTCGGGGCAGGGGAGATGGCCCAGTGGTTAAAGTGCTTGCTGAGCAAGCACAGGGACCTGAGCTTGGATTTCAGGAACCCATGTAAAATGCTTGGTGGATGTGGCAGGCCACTTATATTCTACCCTGAGATGGAGACAGTCCCTCAGGCAAGCTGCTCATGTCACTGGGGCACTCTGGTTTGATTGAGAGACCCTGCCTCAATGAATAAGGTGGAAGAACTGTCAAGGATGAGTCCCAACAGCAAGATTGGGCCTCCACATGCACATGCATACACTTGTGTGCACATATACACATATGTGCACATATATATATAAATATAAATATATATTATATATTATACACACACACACACACACACACACACATACACACACACAAAGCCACCCATGTATGGCTTAGTTCCTGGTGTCTGAGAGTTTACATCTATAGGGGAGTGAGGATAATTATATGACAAGTGTAAAGAGCAAAAGCATTGGGACCCGAAAGTGTCCCTAGCTCACCAAGACCAGTTCTGGCAGCCCTTTGGACCAATCCTTGTCCAAAGCCACCTTTCTTTTCCAGACAGGGTGGCTCCATATCCATCTCAGACAACAACAAATCATCCTAGGAATTTTTCCAGGCGTCTGACCCTGGGGCAAGACTAGGGGAGACATTCCTTCCCTCTGGATTTTACTAGTACCACTAGTGACTGGATTTTGCTCTTTGGAGGCTGCACAGGACAATCAGGGGCACTCTGGAGCTCGTAAAAGGAGATAAGCTTCCACTACCAGAGACCTCAGCTCCCATAAGGCAGTTCTTTGCCCCTTCCCTAGCTCCCTTTTTTGCCAGGACAAGAGTCACACTTTCCTAAGGTTTTACCCCCCACAGTTCCTTCTTCTAGAAGGCCCTCCTATTTCTATTGTTCAGATGCATCTCTTTCTTCCTAAGGACTCAGTTTCCCTCTTTCTGGAAGGAAGCATGCCTTTTTCTGGGCTCCCAGAGCATGTTTTCTGCTGTGGGCAGGGCTGGAAATTGGTTTATTTCTAACTTTCCAAATGCATGCTACTGGGTGACTGGTCCATAGATAAAGGGAAGAGCAGTCCCCTAATCTCTGTTTTATTACTAACGAGTATCCAGGGTCACTGAAATTTTAACATGTTACATTAACAAAGTAAAATACCCTTCCTCAGTTTTTCCATGTTCACAAGGCAACTGCTTAGTTACGGTCCAGGGGGTGGGACGAAGCAAGAGAGAAGAAAGGTCCTTAATCCTGGGGAGCAGAAATGAGAGCAGAAAATGCCTTGGGAACTGCGGATCCCCCTGGCTCTTCATGCCAGTACACAGCAGCCCATATATAACCGTGGGCAAGATTTCCCCTCGCTGCCTGGCTTATCTCGGCCTCACAGTCATGGACTCACCAGCCTGGAGTCTCTCTGGATGTTGGCCAGGCCAGTTGGGAATGCATAATAGCCTAGATATGGGCTGAGGCAAGCCCGCCCCGTCCTTGTGTCCCTTCCCTCCCCTCTCCCTCTTTTTTCTCTTCTAGTTTTTTTTCTCTGGCACTGGGAGCTAGACTTTCTGGTCTCACTTCTCTAATCTTTGAAAGAAGCATAGGTGGGCAGATTCCAGGTTTGTAGGTGGCTGTACAAGTGGGTATAGACACCTGGAGGTGAACAGACATAGACAACAGGTCTTTTGTGTGTGTGTGTGTGTATGCATGTATTGCCTGCATGTAGATAAGTGCACCCATGTTGTGCAATGCCTGTGGAGGTCAGAAGAGGCTGTCAGATCCCCTGGGACTGGAGTTACAGACAGTTGTTAGCTGCCATGTGGGCGCTGGGATTCGAACCCAGGTCTTCTGTAAGAACAACCAGTGTTCTTAACTGCTGAGCCATCTCTCCAGCCCCAACAACAGGTCTTTAGCTGTTTGCTAGCTAAGAAAAAATTTTTTGGTTGTTTGGAATTTCACAATACAGTTTAGGCTGGACTTGAACTTTCAATCCTCCTGTCTCCTTCCTAGAACTCAGTCACAAATCCTAAGATTACAGGCTTGTGCCATCAAGTCTGGCTTAGTTGACACTTTGAAATGTCAGCTGTAGAGTCTTGTGAATTTAAAACCTTCCCTAATCTCACCTTTCTTCCTAGCGAACTTGGATTTTTTTGTCTTAGACTTGGTGTTTTTGTCCTGATAGTAATAGAGATGAGAACAGAGAAGGCCTCTGGAGAGAAGCTTCTAGCCTGATGAAACCAAGTTTCTGGGAAGTTGAGCGAGGTCATGTTGGGAATCTGGAGTTTGTGCTGGAGGTGTCAGCAGGCAGGTGGCACCCCATCTTTCATCTCTCTTGCTCTCATATGGCCTCTGTTTGGGCTTACAGAAGCCTCCCACCCCCAGAGGTTATGGTCCAGGGGGTGGGAGGAAGCAAGAGAGAAGATCCTTAATCCTGAGGATTCCCTTTGACAGAATAGCCCTAAAGGTTGGAGCTTCCCTCTTGAAGCTGTCTGTGGTATGGATAGAATAGGTAATTTTCATTCTATAGACAAAAGCTGAGTTTTTGGCTAGAGGTACCCACCCACTCTGGCACTTGCATCCTTTCTACCCCTTCTTCCACAATGCTCCCTGAACCTTGAAGGGGATGACAGAGATGACCCATTTATGGCTGGTCATTCGGTAGATATTTATTTTCAGTACTTCGACCAGTTATATATCTCTACAGTCACTTGGTCATTACAAAAACAATCCTCTCTGGCCAAAGCTGATAGCAGCATTAATTTATGGGCACAAACATAGTTATTTAGAAACAGTTTGATGGGCACACCATGTCCATATTGCAAAACAACAGCAATAGGTTCCCCACTATAGCCTGTGACCTCCCGAGCCAGGGACTAGTGACTAGGTTTACAGTATCATATATGAATTCTGTCCTGTGGAGTGGGCTTTAGAGCCAATCAGAAAGCAGTTTGCCCTCTAGTCAGTATTCTGCACACAGCCCACGACTGAGTATGAGTGTTGCCAACAATTCTTCTCAGGCCTGTGTAGCCCTCTGTCACCATGGGGGCTAGCCAGCAGAGAGAAACATCAAGTTCAGCAATAGCGCCTTGCCATCTAGCTCTTTTTATTTTCTTTTTGAGACAGGGTTTCCCTGTAGCCCCAGCTGGCCTGGAACTCACTATGTAGACCAGGCTGGCCTTGAACTCACAGAGATCCTCCTGCCTCTGCCTCCCAAGTGCTGGGATTAAAGGCATGCATCACCAAGCCCGGCTTAATGCTTTTTATACTAATATGGGTCTTTATATATTAAAGCTATTAATTCAACATATCTGTCATATACTTGGCAGATATTTTCACTTTGTACAGATAACATCTCCATATTGCCCTGTTGCTCCAATTTTAGTATATGTGATGCCTAAGGGAGCACGGGTTATTTTGTTTGTTTTGAAACTGGGTTTTCCTGTAGCCCTAGCTGGCCTAGAACTCCTTATAGCTGGCTTCCATCTCACAGAAATCTGCCTGCCTCTGCCTCTGGTGTGCTGTAATCGAAGGTGTGGACCACCAAGCCTAGTTATTTTTTTGAGTCAGGGTCTTATGAAGCTGAGGCTAGCTTTGAACCCACTATGTAGCCAAGAATGATGTTGTATTCCTGATCCTCTATCTTCCAAGTGCTAGAATTTTACCATGCCTGGCCTTAAAAAAGGTTTTAAACCAATTTTATAATGTTATAGTTTACATTCAATAGAATGCACTTAAAAATGACATAGTTCTGTGAGTTTGACAAATGTATATATATGTTACCTATGTAACCACAACAGGATACTTTTATTAGCTGAAAAAGTCCCCTTGTGCCTCATTGCAGTCAACCCCATCCCTGTCCTTAGGCAGCCATTGATCTACTTTCTGTCATTTCTGTCACCACAGATTAGTTTTGCTGGATCTAAAATTTCATATAAATAGAATCATGCAACATGTACTCTCAAATCTGGCTTATTTCATTTAGCCTCTTTTTTCTAAAACTTAAGTTTACTGTTGTGTGTTAGTAGCTGATTGTTTTTATTACAACAGGCATTCCATTAGTCTAACACGCTAACTTACACTTAAAATTTTTTTGTCTTATTTTTATTATATAAGTATTTATAGAAGTATTTATAAGTATTGCATGTATTGCCTGCATGTATGCAAGTGCACTCGTGTCATGCAATGTCCACGGACAGAGGAGGGCATTGAATCTCCTGGAACTGGAGTTATGGACGTTTGTTAGCTGTCACGTGAGTTCTGGGAACTGAACCTGGGTCTACTGTAAGAGCAGCCAATGCTCTTAACTGCCGAGCCATCTTTCCAGTCCGGTAACTTACACTTTTAAAATCCATTTACCACAAATTTTAAATTGTCTTGTTAGTGCACACTTGAGTTCTTCCCAATTCTTGAGTACCATGAGTGAAGCTAAATAGTGTGTGTGAGTTTCTTTGGATATATAATTCTTTCCCTTTGATTCAGGGTAAATTCTTAGGAACGAAAATTCCCAGTCACAATGCTAGCAGGTTTCTTTCTTTTAAAAAATGGTTTACCTTTATTTATGTGCATGCGTCTCTCTCTCTCTCTCTCTCTCTCTCTCTCTCTCTCTCTCTGTGTGTGTGTGTGTGCAGTGTGGAGGCCAGAAGATAGTGTTTGATCTCCAGGCAGCTGTGAGCCTCCTAATGTGGGTGCTGGGAACTGAACTCTGGTCCTCTGCAAGAACAGCAAGCACTCTAAACCACTGAGCTAGCCCTTCTTCCTTCCTTCCTTCTTCCTTCTTCCTTCTTCCTTCCTTCCTTCCTTCTTCCTTCCTTCCTTCTTCCTTCCTTC
>NW_008352654.1:3028272-3036724 GCF_000622305.1 Nannospalax galili
CCTACTCCCTCCCCTCCAACTCCTCCCATATCTCCCCATCACTTTTTTTTTCTGACAACTTCATGTTCTCTCCCTTTCTTTCTTTCTTTTTCTCTTTCTTTCTTTCTTTCTTTTCTTTCTTTCTTTCTTTCTCTTTTCTTTTCTTTCCTTCCTTCCTTCCTTCCTTCCTTCCTTCCTCCCCCTCTCTCTCTTTCTTTCTTTTGTTCTTTTTCTTTTTTCTTTTTTGGTCTTTTTGAGACAGGGTCTCCCTGTATCCCTAACTGGCTTGGAACTCGCTATGTAGACCAGGCTGGCCTCAAACTTACAGCGATCTGCCTGCCTCTGCCTCCCAAGTGCTGGGACTAAAGGAGTGCACCACCATGCCTGGTGACTTTTAAGATCTTAATCTTTATTTATATGTATGTGTGTATATCTGTGTGAGTGTATGCCACGTGTGTAGGTGCCCACAGAGGCCAAAAGAGGGCATCAAATCCCCTGAAGCTGGAGTTATAGGTTGCTGTGAGCTGCCTAATGTGGGTGCTGGTAACTGAACTGCTCTGGAAGAACAGCAAACCCTTTTTATCTGCTGAGCCCTTTCTCTGGCATGTTTCCTTACAAGCGATTGCCGTAGTTTTTTCCAAAGTGGTTGCCCCATTTTACATTCCCTTGGACATAATGTGAGCTTTCTGGCTACCCTACACATCCTCTGTAGTTGTTGATACTGTCAGTCTTTTTAATTTGAGTGGGTGTGAATGGTATCTTTTTACAGTTTTAGGATGCATTTCCCTGACTCCTAATGATGCTGAATGTGTTTTATGTGCTTATTGGCTGCCCTCTTTTGTAAAGTCTGTTCACATCTTTGCCCACTATTTTTTATTAGGCCATTATCCACTTGTTGCCAGGGTTCTTTATACATTATGGGTATATAGGTCTTTTGTCCTATATGTATGTACATGACTGTACATGTACATGTATGGATTATATATACGTGAACTTACTATGTATATATGTACTCTGTATAGAATGTTGTGACAACTTTCAGTCTGTGGCTTGTCTTTTGTTTTTGGTTTTCTTTTGAGATAGGGTCTCCCTGTAGCCCCAGCTGGCCTGGAACTCATTATGTAGACCAGGCTGGACTTGAACTCATAGAGATCCACCTACCTCTGCCTCCGGAGTCCTGGGACTAAAGGCACGCGCCACCATCCAGCTAATTAGTTTTTTCGTATGTGTTTCTGTGTGTTCATGTACCATGGCTTACATGTGGAAGTCAGAAGACAACTTGTCAGAGTCGATTCTCTCTTGCTATGTGAATCCCAAAGATCAAACTCGGGTTGTCAGCCTTGGTGGCAGGTGCCTTTACTCACTGAGTCATCTCAACATCCTTGATGCTTACTTTTTAATATGACTATCTAGTTAAAACAAATAGGGACCAGCAAGCTGGCTCAGTGGGTAATGACACTCACTACCAAGTCTAATGATTTGAGTTTGATTCCTAGAAACCATATGGTGGAAAGAGAGAACTGACTCTTGTGTGTTGTCCACTGACCTCCACATGAGTGCCCTGGAATTGTGTACATCCCTAGAATATGCATTTATTACATAAATAAATGTAAAAAGTAAATGTTGCTTATTAGTCATTGTTACCAACTACTGATTTATTCCATTGCTATGCAGCTTAGAAATTCTAACCCCTAATCAGCTATCAGATAGCTACTCAATCTTCAACACCCATGTAAATGTGCTTCTAATTTCAGCTCTGGGAGGGCAGAGATAGGCAGATTCCTGGGACTCAAAAAAAAAAAAAAAAAAAAAAAAACGTGGCCAGGTGTGGTGGTACATGCCTTTAATCCCAGCACTTAGGAGGCAAAGACAGGTGGATCTCTGTGAGATCAAGATCTATATAGTGAGTTCCAGGCCAACTGGGGCTACAGGGAGACCCTAGCTCTATGCTCACCCCCAAAAGGTAAAAGCCTTCCCAGGAAGAACACAGAGGTTGATTTATGGCCTCCATACATACATGTACACATCTGCATACATACAGGCATGCACACATACCTGCACCCCCTGAGAAAAGAAATGGGGACCACTTGGCTTGTGTGGGCTGGAGGCATCATGGGAGAGGAGCCAGAGAAGTTGGCTGGGCAGCATGGTGGACCCTGCCTCTGACTACTGGGTGTTGTAAGGCCTGAAAGGGGACAGGAATGTGCCATAGCATCATGTAGGTTGGTCTGATTGGGGAGACACCAAATGGATAAGGACAGCTAGTGCTGGACTTTGTAGCTTTGAAGAGAGATTAATTGCTGAGAGACTGAGGGTGGGGAGTGAGAGATGAGTGATGTGGGAACTTGCCTGATTTTAGAATAGGTAAAGCTGGAAGGAGGCATTAAAGATTGACCTTGAGATTCAAGTTGAAATGTTGGGTAGACTAGCTCTGCTTTAACTGGAACTAAAGTTACCAGGAGGAAAATCTTCCTCAGAGATGAAGCCTATGATAAATGAAAATAATTCACTTTTAGAGAATATTTATGACATTCTTTGAGAAGATGGTGGTAAAGTTGGCAAAGGTGCTTGCACATCTTGTCTTTTCATTTATACCAGGTATGGCAGATAGGGCAAGGGTCCCATGTTTTCTATCCTGCAGATGAGGAAGTGAAGGCTCTGCTGTGGCTAGGAGGTAGCCTGGGCTCTGTTCTTCCAGGTAACGGGCCCTTCTGTTGTCAGTGTGTAGAATGGGGTAAGGCTTTGATCTTGGCTTCTACCCACTTGCTGTATCAGAAGTTACCTCAGGTTCCTTATCTGTTTAATAGGGTTGGTAATATTTGCACCATTAGCCTCAATAATGGGGAGTGCCAAATAAAACAACCCAAGCGAAAGAAGGCTGATAAATACAAAGTGTGGTACAAACATCAGGTTTGTTACGGTTCTAATTTCTTTGCACTGTGGCTGGGAATCAACTGGTCCCAGGGTGGGGAGACAAGGAGACCCAGGTTCAGGCTTGACTGCACAGGCCAAGCTGCTGGTGAGGTACACAGAACAAGGGCCTGTCCCAGGGAGTGGGGTAGAGTGCTCTGGGATATGGTGCTGTCCACCCAGCCTGAGGCTTTCAAGTTAAGGCACAGAAGTCCAACGGCTCACATGTACCAGAAAAACTATGGGTTTGGATTCAGAGGCCTTGGGATTGACATGATCTTACTATGTCCTAGACATGATATAAGATACCTGATTTCCCTTAATCTTGGTTTATTCATATTTCTTTTGCTGCTGTTTGTATTTTCTTTGCATGTGTGTATGTGCTTACATGTATGTGCAGTTATGCATGCATGTGTGTGTACATGCAGGTGGAGGCCAGAAGTGGATGTCATGTGTCTTCTACCTTATTTTTGGAGACAGGGTCTCCCACTGAACCTGGAGTTCACCAGTTTAGCTAGACTGGTCAGCAAGCCTCAGGGATCCTCCTGTCTCCACCTCCCCAATCCTGAGGTTATAGACACGTGCCACCATCTAGGTTTTTCATGGGTGCTGGGGATACAAACTCATGTCCTCATCCCACTGAGCTATTTCCGCAGTCCTGTTTTTGTTACAGTGCTAGGAATCAAACTTAGGCCCCCAGGCATACAAGACAAGCTCTCCACCACTGAGCTATGTCCCTAGCGTTTGATTTATTTATCTTCACACGTCCTGGAAATAGTGAACTACTTATAAGTTTTCAAAACTTGCCATGTCTCTGTGCTTTTGACCAAATACTTGTTCCTTTTAGCACAGTTAGGAGAATGAGAAAGAGTGGAAGATGCTGGCTTTTGGAAAGAGGAGCCATGAGCTTTTAGGAGTATTAGCAGAGAAGGAAATAGATTTGTCTGGACTCCTCAGATGGAACTGGTCCTTCCAAAACCTTGGCCTTGGTTCACTGAGACTGACTTGACCTTGTGGCCTCCAGAGCTACATGTTAAAACATTTTGTGTTTCTTTAAGTCGTGAGTTTGTGGCCATTTGTTGTAGCAGCAATAAGAAACTAATAAAGAGAACTTAAGAGTCATCCAGATTATTGCATGTATGGATGCCTTCCATTGTATTGATGCACCTCAACATGCATATTCATTTACCAACTGATGAGTGTTTGGATTGCTTCCAAGTTTGAACTACTCTGAATAACGCTGCTATGAACCTGTATATAGGTCTTTGTGGGGACATATGTTTCATTTTTCTTGGGCAAATGTCCAGGCATGGGATTGTAGGTCATGAGTGCTTATTTAACTTTATAAGAAGCTGCTAGACTGCTGTCCAAACTGACTTGTCACATCTAGTGCTTCCATCAGCAGCCTGAGAGTTATGGTTTTTCTGTATCCTTGCCAGCACTAGGCATTGTCAGCCTTTTTAATTTTAGCTGTTATAATAGATGTTTAATGGTGTATCATTGTGATTTTAATTGCTTTTTCCTGATGACTAATGATGTTGAACATTAAATTTTTTTGATTTCTTTTTATTTTATGTGTATGAGTGTTTTGCCTACATATCTGTAAGTGTACCCATGTCATGGACTATCCACAGAGACCAGAAAGAGGGCAACAGATCCCCTGGAACAGGATTTTTTTGGATGGTTGTTAGCCATCATATGGGTGCTGGTAACTGAACCCAGGTCCTCTGCAAGAGCAGCTAGTGTTTTTAACCACTGAGCCACCTGTCCAGCCCTCAATGTTGAACATTTTCTTCACATATTTTCTGGTCATTTGTAGCTTGTACTTTATGAAATGTTCAGTTCTTTTGTCCATTAGGAAAAAATTGGTCCATTTATCTTATTATTGAGTTTTAGGAGTTCTTTATATATTCTGGCTAGATATCCTTTATTGTGTATATGTTTTGCAAATATTTTCTTGAAGTGTGTGACTTGTGTTTTTATTTTGATATTAGTACCTTCCAAAAAGCAGATGTTTTAAATATTGATGAAGTCCAACATAGCAGGTTTTTCTTTTGTAAAACTGAACACAGCCTTTTGTGTTCAACTTAAGACATTATTGCTTAAGGCCAAAAGAGTTTTCTTCCAAATTTTCTTCTAGAATGTGTATAGTTTTAGCTCTTATGTTTAACTCTATGATCCATTTTTAGTTAATTTTTCTATAGCGGATTAGGTAAGGGTTAAGGTGCTTGTGTGTGTGTGTGTGTGTGTGTGTGCGTGTGCGTGTGATGTCTTGCTGATTTTGGTATCAGGGTAATAACTGGCCTTATAACATGAATTACCATTTTGCTAGATATTGTGCGGACTATAAAGTTCAGTCTCTGCTGGGACTTCTTTTTCTCTCTTTTCCCCCTTATCTTTCTGTGAGACAGGGTCTCATGTAGCCCAGCCTGGCCTTGAACTCATGATGCTCCTGCCTCAAGCCCCCCAAGTGCTGGGATTGTAGGTGTGTGTGTCACCATCCCAGGCTCTTGCTAGAATCTCCCCTCTCCAAGAACAATAGAGGCAGAATTTGATGAGTTCCTGTGACAAGTACAGATGAACTCTTGAGGCTTTCAAAGAAAGGACAGGCCAGGGGAGGCCTCAGAAAGGAGGTAATATGGAAGAAAGGCTTTAGTGGGGCTGCAGATGCCTAGCACTGGGTCACCATTCAAATGCTGGTCTCCTGATTGCTGTCCCCTCCTGGGCACATAGAAGCAACCATGGATGAGGCTCCTGTGGAGTTATAAAAGCAAAAGCCCCTGTTAAGAGAGACCACTAGCTCAGATTTCCAGCAGGTGGACGGGGGAATGAATGGGGTGGGTAGCAGTGCTTTATGGGATAAGATGGAGTTCCATGAGCTCATCACTGGTGGTTGCATATGCATATGTGTCTGTCTCCCCCAGTTCATAAACTCCCACTGAGTCACAGCCTCCATGCAATGAATGTGGTCCTGAGAGGAAGAAGGGAAAGAAGGGAATCGGCCCTCATGGTGCCCCCCTGCTTTGTGCCTGGGATCCAGCATACATCACCCCATTCAGTCCTCCCCCAGCCTTGCAAGAGCAGCTTCATCCTGTCCCCTTTTTTGCAGATTAAAACTCAAGGCTCAAAAGGGTGAGGCTGGGGTACTGGTTCCATGTGGCCCTGGTACACCACTTCCCAGGGCTGTGATGACATTCCATCCCAGAGGAGGGCAGGCACAGAGACAGGAGAGGATTGATGGCAGATGGAGGTCAGGCCTGGATATTTGTGGGCTTGCTCTGACTTAGCAGAAGCATGCTCTGTGTTATTGGCTGGGAGGTGGTTGGCTGGCTGGCTGTATGGTCAAGGTTCACAAAGATTCTCAAGATCCTTTTGCCTGGGGGGTTTTAAAGGCTGCAGGCTCTCATTAGTGTCTGGCGGCTGGGTTTCTCTTCTCTCAACCCCTCTAGATTGAATCATGTCAGGGTTTTACTGGCTTATCTGTTCCCAGAATGACCTCACTCCCTCCTTACCTGAGTGGCCTCTCTTGGTTCCTCACCACACTTCCTGCCACAAAATGGTTTTGGAAAGGACTCCAGTCCTAGCTTTTGGCTCTGTAACCTGTTTCCTCACTCCCAAAGTCCTCTCTTTTCCAGATTGGGGGGGGGGGGCTGCTCCTGTCTGGGGTCTCATTAGCTCTTGTCTGTGGTCTCATTTAAACCATTCTCAAAGGGCCCCTGAGAAATGAGGACACTGCAGTGGCTTGACTGTGAAACGATGGGAACATACCTGGGGGAACTCTAGTATCCTGGATGATTGGAAGCTCCAATCATCACTGGAAGCTCCCATTGCCCCACCCCCACCCTCATCCCTCGGCCCTCTGAGGGCAGCAGGGACTCTTGCCCGTCTGCCTCCAAGCATCTGGCTTCTTGCGCTTTGTTTGGTCATCATGGCCCTGCCTCTGCCAACTCAGGCAAACAGAGCCAGGGCCAAGCCTGGCCGCCTGGTCCTCTGGACAGCATTGCATACTGCTCTGCGTCAGCAGAAAAAGTATCCCCTGCCAGTCACATTCTAGAGCACCCTGTCCCTCTCGGCCCTGGCCCTGTGTGGCCTCTGTGCTCTGCTGAGTCCTGTTTGCCAGGCTGAGCTTGGTCTCTAACTAGGCACTTCAGGAATCCTGAAATGCAGCTCTGGCTCTCCGTTGACTCGATGGGAGGAGTTCTGGGTTGGTTCTCTTTGCCTCCGCCTTCTTCCCAGACTTGCCAGGGATGTTGCCTCCAAAGCCACGCCCAGGTCCCCAAATACCAGCCCTGACTCCCAGCCCTGCCAGAAAATGCTTAGCACATTAGCAGGTTTAGCCGCCCCAGTGGCAGGCATTTAGGAGGCCACAGAGGCACACAGATTTCATCCTGGAATTCTTTCCAGCTCCTCCTATTTTGACAACACGGGGCAGCACTATTACCAGGAACTTGCCCTGCCTGTGAGAAAGAAGGGTGGGGTGGGCAGAAGGCTAGGAGGGGTGGTGGGAACCACAGCAAGTAAGGGATCCTGAGAGAGGGTGGACCGCATCTGCTTCTCTTAGGACTGTGATTGCACTTGTCTTTAGTTGACCTGTCTGGCAGGCGCCCTTCTGGCCTTCTGGAGTTTTTTTGGAGCATGTCTTGGACACTAGCAGCTTTTTTCCATAGTTGACTTAGTACAGTGACTTCTGCTTGCAGGGGAGACAAGAGGCTCCCAATTTGCCAAACAGGCAGCAAGTCAGGCTGAAAGAAAACAGTCACACCAAATGGTTTTGCACTAGGAAGACTTTGCTCTGGCTCCTTCTCTGCCACTGCATAGTGGAGACTCTGGAGCATGTCTCCAACTCTCAAAAACTCAGTGTTCTCTATTCAGACCAGAATGATATTGACCTGCCCTTCCTACCTGCTTATAAGGGTGTGAGGTATCTGTAAGAGACAATGTATGTGAAAGTGTTTGGGAAAGTGTTAGGGGACATACATTTGTAACCTGTGAGCTCTTGGGGGGAAAAGACTATGTATTCCTTCCTTACCTGTGATTTCCTCTACAAAGTCTGGTTTATTGGATATAAAGTAAACATGGTGACTTTCTAGAAGTTGCTGATTTTACTCCATTGAAGACCAGTATGATGAAGGTCAGGAAGACTCTGGATGTATTAGTATGTGAGGGCTGCTGTAACAAATAGCACAAACTGGATAGATTAAACAACAGAAACTTATTCTGTCACATAGTGGATGCTGAAAGTCCAAGGTCAAGGTGTTAGCCATGTGGGTCCCTTCTGAGAGGTCTGAGGAAGAGTCTGCTCCCAGCCTTTCTTGCAGCTTCTGCTCCTTTGCTGGTAATCTGACATTCCTTAGCTTGGAGAAGTATCACCTTTGTCTCTACCTTACCTTCATTTGGTAGACTCCCTGTGCGCATGCCTCTGTCCAAATTTCCATTTAACAAAAAATGACACTAGTTATTCCTGAAGTCTTGGAGAGTTTTTGTCTCTTAGAAATAGTTTTAATTTTTACTCTTTACCTCCTTCCTTTCTTCCTGTTTTTTTTAATAAATATTTATTATTTTA
>NW_008352654.1:3036748-3039798 GCF_000622305.1 Nannospalax galili
TAACCACTGAGCCATCTTTTTAGGCTCCTCTTCCTCATTTTCTTAAAAAAATATTTTATTTATTATTATTGTTGTTGTTGTGTATATGAGTATATTACCTGCATGTGTGTAAGTACACTTATGTCATACAATGCCTGCAGAGGTCAGAAGAAGATGTCCGTTTCCTTGGAACTGGAGTTGTAGATGGTTGTTAGCCACCATGTAGGTGCTGGGATTTGAATCCTGGTCCTTTGCAAGAGCAATCAGTGCTCTTAGCTGCTGAGCCATTTCTCTAGCCCCTCTTCCTAGTTTTTTGAGATAGGATTTTACTATCCTATATTGGCCTTGAATTCACCATATAATCCAGGCTGACCCAGAACATGCAGCAATCCTGCCCCAACTTCCAGAGTTCTGGAATTACAGTCATGCCCCACCATGCCCCGCTTCCCACTTCTTTTCTGTGTCCTTTCCCTTCAGGCCTTCCTGTGTAGCTGTGAATCTTGGGTGCACAGATGGTTATGTGGGATTCACATTCTTCACCCTTTCCCTTCTTTGCCATCCATTTACCTGGTACCATGGTGTTACTTCAGTGCACATCTCTGACAGGGGAGCCCTCATCTGTGTGTATCCCCATTTGATCTGCATGCTGGCAAATCAGTGGCATGCTCTTGGCTGGAAATCTCCAGAGCTGGTGTGTGTCTGGGCCAGTGCATTGACGAGGATCTTGGTAGGGCATGGTGCGGTCTTATTACCCTCAAATAAGAGATATATGGAATTCTTGTAAACTATAACAGCTAGTTCTTTCCAGCCCTGTTCTCATCTGTTCCTTTCAATAATCCCAAGAATCAGATACTTTCACTCTCCCCATTTTATAGATGGGCAGTCGAGGTTTTGAATGGAAGTGTAAGCTTCTGAAAGCCACTCAGCGAGTGGCTTAAACTGGTTTCTGGAGCCTCCAGTTCCACTCTTGCATCCATAGGATACCTCAGAACATGGGTAGTGGCAGCTTACATTACAATTGTCAGGAGAGCTTTGTAAAGAGTCAGATTTTTGGATGTCTCCAGTCTGTTGAAGCTCAAAGGAGTCAGGTAGGCTCAAGAGTCTGTGATCTGGTCCAGCCTCCAGTGACCTTGGTTATAAACACAGCATGAGACCTGTTCCTGCCATGATGGGTTCTTCCCAGTGCCACCCTATCTCTGTCCACCAAGACTGTTGGGGAGCCTGCCATCTGTCACACATGGCTCTGCATCCAATGGCACATGTGATCTGCCTCCCATCTCTACCATGCCTCCTTTTCTCCCTGGCAAATTGGCTAGGGGTGGTCTGGTGTAGGTAGGGGATTCATGCCCACACCTGGGGTGAGAGAGTGGCGGGTGTGGCTGTGCTGGGCTCTCAACTCCCCACCGTTTTTCCAGAGCCTGTCCTCTGCCCCTGCTATGCTTGCTTTATGGTCTCCGTTCCAGAGCCAGCAGGCAGTGGGCAAGGCAGGATGTGACAGGGTGGGACAGACCTGAGTCTTGGGTGATGGTGGTGTGGAAACCTCCCCATGACTGCACAGGAGTGGGTGTAGCGGGGTGAAATTGTAGGGCGATTCCAGCAGAAGCAGGACTCCTTCCTCTCTGAGGGTCTCTGCCGGGAATCCCACCCCCTCTTCCTTACCTATGCCTTGGTCACCTTCACTCTGCTGCCCCCACAATTCCATTTGGAATTGCGTCATCAGACAAAAAGGATTCATGCCCAAACCAACAATCCATCTAAAAACCCAGTTTATTCTAACTTCAAGAGCTTTAAGTTATATCCTATGAAAACCTGAACCTTTTATAAACATATCATGAGGGACTTAGTTGACACAGGTTCTTTGCAGACATGGGACCCTGGAGCCAAAAATGTCAGCCCAGTGAAGGCAGAAACCTGCTGGATCCCATGTTGGGAACATGTCTGGCATGTAATAGATGCTTAGACATTACTTTAAATTTTTTATTTATTTATTTTTATTTTATATACATGAGTGTTTGGCCTGCACATGTATAATTTTACCCATATGTGCAATGCCCCTGGAGGTCAGAAGAGGGCGTCAGATCCCCTGGAACTGGAGTTACAGACAGTTGTTAGCTTCCATGTGGGTGCTGGGAACTGAACCAAGGTCCTTTTCAAGAGAAGCCAGGGCTTTTAACCACTGAGCCATCTTTCTAGCCCCCTTGTTAGATATTTCTTGACTGAATATTAGATCCATATGATCAAATGGCTCCCTGATTGTAGTGGCCTAGGTTTTTAATTCTCAAGTACGTCATTCCAATTTGTGTGTAGGCTTAACTTACAAATACAGAATCACTTGCTCTTCTGACCATCCATTCATCAGTCTATTAGTTCATCGATTCATCCGCTCATTCGTCTATCAAGCTGTTCTTCTTTCCATGTTTCCAGGAAAGGGACCAGGCAGGTAAAGTGAATGAAGAAAATGGGCTTAGGAGAGACGAAGGGACTGGTTGGGACTGTGGTGACTGGAGAGAGAGCAGTTCACCGAACTTCTATCTGCACCATTCCCTGCTTGAATTTCTTCTCAGGTTTGATGTGTGGCCCCTTCAGCCACAGCCAGCCATCTTTATTTCAATAAAGTTTGGGTTTAAGTAGCCTAAAGGCGTTTGGCTCCCCCTGGGCTCTTCTGCTTATATAGACCCTGTTGGTAACATTAAACTGCAGACTGAACACCAACTGGGACTTTTTACAGTAGCAAATGGCAAGATGCTCATACTCCTTTAGGACATGGAGGCAGGTATGGGTTCATGGGCCTGTGTTGTGAATCTGCTGCTTCACCAGGGTCTAGGCGCGCAACAGGGTCACTAGCATACCGCATCTTCGTTTGTCTTTCAACTCTACTTTCCTTCATCCTGACTTCTTTTGCAGCCTGGCCTGTTCCATAGGTGCCCCCTAGCATCTTCAGGCACTTGTCTTAATCTGATTTTCTTTTTCTTTCTTTTCTTTCTTTTCCTTTCTTTCTTTCTTTCTTTTCCTTTCTTTCTTTCTTTCTTTCTTTCTTTCTTTCTTTCTTTCTTTCTTTCTTTCTCTCTCTC
>NW_008352654.1:3039815-3067219 GCF_000622305.1 Nannospalax galili
TTTCTTTCTTTCTTTCTTTCTTTCTTTCTTTCTTTCTTTCTTTCTTTCTTTCTTTCTTTCTTTCTTTCTTTCTTTCTTTCTTTTGGTCTTTCTGAGACAGGGTCTCCCTGTAGCCCCAGCTGGCCTGGAACTTGCTATGTAGACCAGGCCAGCCTTGAACTCACAGAGATCCACCTGCCTCTGCTTCCTGAGTGCTGGGATCAAACCACACCTGGCAGCTTCTACCCTCTTAATACTTCATAATAGTGATTAAATTCTACTTTGAGTTTTATAGAGCCCACACCATATTCAAACAATGCTGAATTTGCAGGATAGGTAGCTGGTGTGCCTGGGACTAGAACTCAAATCAGTCTGTTTTTGGACACCTAAGAGAGCCAAAATCTAAGTCATGATTTTTTGATTTTTGCATGTTTGTTTGTTTTATTTTGAGACAGGGTTTATTATGTAGACCAGGCTGGCCTCCAACCTGGTCCTCCTGCCTCACCCGTCTAAGTACAGGGATTCTAGGCAGGCACCACAATGTCTGCCTAAGCCAAAGCTTCTGGAAGCAGATTTTTCTTTTTTTTAAAATTTAATTTTATGTGTATGAGTGTATTGCCTGCATGTATGTGAGTGCACCCGTGTCGTGCAGTGGAGGTTAGAAGAGGGCGTTGGAGTCCCCTGGAACTGGAGTCAAGGATGGTTTGTAGCCACAATGTGGGTGCTAGGAATTGAACTGAACTGCAAGAGCAGTCAGTGCTCTTAACCGCTGAGCCATCCCTCCAGCCCCGGAAGCAGACATTTTTACAAGCTAAGAGACCTCTGGTTGGTTCCCTGGTAGGAAAACTTTTTTAAGAACCTTCTCTTTTTCTGCATCTATATTCGTGGTGGATATTGATAAAAGTAGCAGTAGCTAGTTGGTGATTTTTTTCTTTTTAAATTAATTAATTCTTTTGTAGCATTCCCAAAAAATGCTGGTTTGGGTTTTTCCAGGCTGACATTCTAAATGCTACCTCATTTAAGGAGTAAATGGTAAACTATTCTCACACATTATTAAAAATGAAACTTGGAAACCTTCTGTCCTTGGAGCACACAGTGCAGCAGCTATTCTGTGCCCTCTGTGGAGAAGTCCTTTGGTGAGCCCTCCCTCATCCACAAACTGCCAGAAGGGCTGGCGGGATTGCTCAGCATTCTACCTTGGCCGTTAGAGTTCAAAATGTCCTGTTTGCTTTAAAGTGCCTAGTGAAACATTTTTCCTCACTCCCCTCCCCCTCTTCCCTACTCCTTTGCAAGACAGGATATTTTGATGTTGTAGTGGGGGATGAAGTCTCAGTGTGACCCTCAATCAGATACTCTTGAAATTTACCTCAAATTTGCTGCCCTCAACCCTGACTCTTACTCCATTTCTGAGTGCCCCCTCCAGGCCTCCATCCATCTTTGATCCTCCCCTTTCCTGAATCCCGCTCTATCCCTGAACTTTGCCCCTTTTCCTAACTCCCACTATATCCCTTATCCCATCTCTGAGCTTATCTTTTCCTGTCCATGAGGTCAGGGTGAGGGGGGCCTTCACTGAGGGAGAAAAACTATTTGCTTCTCACTGTTCTTTGTAGGCTTTAAAAGCTGAAAGTTTAGTGGCTTTTAAAAAAACTATATTTTATTTAGTATTTTTATTTTATGTATATGAGTGTATTGCTTGCATGTATGTGAGTGCACCCGTGTCGTGCAATGCCATGGAGGTCAGAAGAGGCTTCGGATTCCCCTGGAACTGGAGTTAAGGACAATTCGTAGCTGCTATGTGGGTGCTGGGAATCGAACCTGGGTCCTCTGCAAGAGAAATCAGTGCTTTTAACCGCTGAGCCATCTCTCCAGCCCCTAGAGGCTTGTTTTTTAGGTGTTGTCAAAAGGTCCCTCTGTCAACACTAAGCAAGTCAAAGGGGCAGTGTCAGAGTGTGCTGGAGACATTATCATAATCCCTTTAAAAAGATATTATTATTGTTATTAATTATTGTGTGCATGTGCAAAATGAGTTCTCTCCTTCCATCATGTGGGCCTCAGGGATCGAACTCAAGTTGTCAGAATTGGTGGCAAGCATCTTTACCTGCTGAGCCATCTCACTGCCTCCTACCATTTTTAATCCTGTGAACGACAGTATAATAATAATAATGATGATGATATAATAATAAATAGTGATGTGATGGTGATGATGATGATGATGATGCAGCAAACACTGAACCTCTCTTATTTGCTGAACACTGCCCTTGGCACATTCCCTAGTGTTTATCCATCAAATGCTCATAGTAATCCTAAGAGACACATATTTCAGTCCTTATTTTATGGATGGGAAAACAGGAACAAATATATTAAGGAGTTTGCCCAAGGCATCCAGTTAGTGAGTTAGGACAATTAGAGAATGACTAAGTGACACGAGTTCATTTAGATGGTGTCTTGAATAGGTGAAGGGTTTGCTCCCAGGTCCCTGGTCTCCCATCATGTGGACCTGATTGGGTTTTAGTATGGTCTGATGGTGGCTGCTTAGATGTTCAAGGTCAGAGAACACTCACCTCCTTGGCACCATGGGTAGGCAAATCCTGTCATGGGCATGTGAGAAATGAAGGGGTGACTGTCCCTGAGGAACAGAGGAGCAGAGCTGAAGTCCCCAGGAGCAGAGACCCATAGCAATAACCTATGCTGAAGGATTCCCTGGTCTTGCTGCATTTCAGCAATTATTTACTCACTGGGCAATATGGGGGCTATAAAGAGAGCCTCCTATCCAAGCCCTCAGGAGTTAAAGAGACTGACCAAAGGAGCTCTGTTCTGTATGAACAAGAGACGTGGCAAAAGAAAGTGAGCAGAGAAGCGGGAATGGCATGAAAGCGCATCAGATTTTAGGTTGCATTTCCATTAAACAGCTCCCGCACTTCCAAAACAGAGTTGGTTGCAAAATGGGCTCTTTTTCCCTACTGAAAAATTTACTATGTAAAGCATTCTCCCAAAGTTTGTAGGACTGAATTTTGTTTTTGCAGGAGGTCATGAGCCAGATGGTGAGGTGGCTCAAAGGATAAAGACGTCTGCCGCCAAGTCTGATAACTTGCGTTCGATCCCTGGACTCACGTGGTAGGAGAGACCTGACTCTGGGCAAGTTGTCCTCTGATTGCCACATCCAACCTGTGGCACACAAATAAACATGCATACACACAAATAAATAAATGATAGACGAGGTGTAGTGAGTGTGGAGGCTCAGGGACCTTCCTGGAAAGAGCTCAAGGTTTTGAGTAGAGCCAAAGTTCACAGAGGATCAAGGCATGTGTGGTGAAGACTGTTGAAAATTAGTAGAGTGACATGATCACCCTGAAGTGGCCACTGGGTGTGGGAAGGAGAAGGAAATGAGAGGCCACAGTGGCCTCTGGTTGATTATGAGCTGAGGTGATGGGCCAGTGGAGGACTGTGTGTGTGTGTGTGTGTGTGTGTGTGTGTGTGTGTGTGTGTGTATTTATTTTGAGACAGGGTTTCATATAGCTCAGGTTAACTCTGTAGCTGAGGATGACTTTGAACTTCTGATCCTCTTACTACCATTGCCCAAGTTCTGGGATTACAGGCATGTACCACCATGTCCAGCGTATTCAGTGCTGGGAATTGAACCCAGGGCCTCATGCATCCTAGGCAGGCTACTCTATCAGCTGAGCTTTACCCCCAGCCTGAGGACCATATACTTGAGGAGGCTTTAGTAGTACATGTGAGGAAGGAGGTTGGCTGTCCCTACATAGGACCTCAATGACTTACGGGAACTGTCATGAAGTCTCTTGTGTGAGTGTGGGGAGGGTGAAGGAAAGGAGGCAGAAGCCTCCTGGGAGGAAGAAAGGAGGAAGATCCCCGGAGAGAGCTTTTTTCCTTAAAGACAAGAAGTGTGCCTGAAGACACCATCCTGTTTTCAGACCCTTGCTGATGCCAGGCCATGTGAAGATGGCCCTATGTGGGCCTGCCTGGCCATTCCTGCCCCTCCACTTCCTTGAGAATGCTGGTCTCACTTCAAGTTTATTAGCAGCAGGCTCTCTCCACCACCATGGCTAGCAAGGCAACTCGGGGTTGGAGCTGTGTATATAATTTGGAAGCTCATGCATGTATGTGTCTCCAGGGCTGGTGGGATGCCTTCATTTTGCCTATGATGAAACAGTCTCAGAGAGGGAGGAAAGTGGCTACTGCTTTGTCCCCTCAGTTGCCAGCAGGACACCTCACCTGTGATAGACATGGAGCACATGCCTGAGTCAGTCTAGGAGACAACTAGTTGCTGTGATCAGATAATTCAGATAATCTGATTATTTGTCCCTGTCTTTTTCATGACACCACCCAGCGTTGTGCATATTTTATTACAAAGTCCTTGGTGCCTCCTCTCACTGGAAAACCAGAAGGGAATCTCTTTATTTATGGAATGGGTTTGCCCAGTAGAATCAGGTTCAGCTGTTTCTGCGGGCTCCCTGTGTGCCCTGTGCTGGCCTTGGCATTTCTTCCTGCCCACAATGCTTTCCCTACTTTCTGAAAAATAAATACAGCCTCCCACACTTCTTCCTCAAGTCCTCTATCAGCTCCACTAAAAGAAGGCCTTGTGTGTGCACCAAGGTAAAAAAGATCCTACCCTCCAGTTGACAGGAGAGGGGACAAGATCGGGCAGCTGAGGTCCTAGAGCTCTCATGGCTTGTTGTTGTTTTTGTTGTTGTTTGCTTCTTGTGGGGTGGCCAGCAGCATGAGGATGCTCATGCCTTGACTTCGCTGTTGCTTCTCCTAGGGTAATTATAGGTTGGCATAATGTACCTATTGTTCTGTTCCACAAAGAGGCACTGTCACAGAGTGATGGGCTGGGCTGGAGGGGGCCCGCAGAGAGGATCTGGACGGATCTTTGTCTGTGTTGGTAGGGTGTGAATGCCCCGGACAGCTACACTGCATCTTGACTTATTTTCCTTCTCCCCTTCTTTGGAACCTGACTCACCCATGCCCTATTTCCCTAGTAGTTTGCCCCTCATTTTCCTCTTCATGTTTTTTCTTTTTGGCTTCTCTGCGCCCTTCTCTTATGGTGTTATTACCAAGGGCATGGCAAGGCGACTCCAATCTTAGATGCTAGGCTAGGGTGTTGAAGGAAGTGTTTAAAATTCTTTCAGTGGAGTTATTTGCCTGGTATGACAGGCTCAAGGGTTCATGTGTTGCAGATGACCTCAGAGGTCATGTGAGTCAACCCTTTTCACTGGACGTGTTGTGTTTCTCATTTGAGTTGTTCCAAGTCCTTTGTACTGCAAAAGCTCATGATACTTTGTTATATATTGGGCAACCTAGGAACTCACTCACTCACCTATTGTGTATCATGAGGGCTCATGAGGAGACATGGTTCTGGATTAGATGGTGAATCTATAGTGATCAGGGAAAGAAAAGACCAACACCAGTCCTGCCTCTGTGGGTCCCCTCTGTTACCCACTCCGGCAGGTATTAAGTTCACTTGGTCCTTGTGACATCCAGGGCTGGGAACTAGTTATATAGAGCTTGAATCTTATAGCTAGAGATCACAACTGGTCTTCATAGCTCACACCCCAGCTATCATCAGGTAACACATTTGTTTTATTATTTTATATTTTTGTTGTTTTTTTAGACAGGATTTCCCTGTAGCCCCAGCTGGTCTGGCACTCATAATGTAGACCAGGCTGGCTTTGATCTCACAGGGATCTACATGCCTCTGTCTCCTAAGTGCTGGGATTAAAGGCATGTACCACTGTGTCCAGTTTTTTTCCCTCCCTCCCTTCTTTCTTTCTCTCTTTCTTTCTTTCTTTCTTTCTTTCTTTCTTTCTTTCTTTCTTTCTTTCTTTCTTTCTTTCTTTCTTTCTTTCTTTCTTTCTGTGTAAGATATCTTAGACAGATCTGACTCTTATTTTCCCCTTTCCTCAGACCTTCCTGCACTGGGGCTAGTTGTCACACTTAGCAATGTTTGTGACTTTGTGATAGTCTGTGGTCATCAGCCTCAAGCTGTAGCCCTCACACTTTGTCCTGAGAGCTGGCAGCAGCCTTCATTGAATACAACAGACACAAAGGCCACTCAGCTGAGACTCTCTGAGCCCTTTGAAGAAGGGGACATCTTTTATATCCTTGGGAGGGGTCTGCCTGGCAAGGAAAATGCTCTACTGACAACTGTTTGTTCATTTAATGGAGAATCCTGTAATTTGTTGTCACCCTTATTGGGTAAAGAGGTGGATAGTGGGTCCTGTGCCCCTGCACCCTCATAGGGGTGATGAGGCAGGAAAAAGTGCCCAGAGTGCTGAGGTCCTGGAAGGCAGTTTGAGAATTCCCCATGGCTAGGGTAGCTGGCTGAAAGCCAACGGCTAAAGAGCACCACAATTTGTGGAGAATTCACCTTGGAGAAATGCTTCTCACATGAGCAAGGGATCCAGTGGTTTTTATGTTTATTTATTTATTCTTATTTTTTGTGTATGTGTATGCATGTTCACATTTGTGTAGATACACATGTATTTGCATATGTGGCAGCCAAAGGTTGACATTGTCTTCCTCCGTCTCTCTCCACCTTTTATATTGAGGCAGGTTCTGTTGAACTGGGAGTTACTGATTCAGCTAGTATAGCTAGCCAGCTTACTCTAGGCATCCCATCTCCGCCTCCCAAGTCACACCTGCTTGGCATTCACTGGGTGCTGGGGATCTGAGCTCCAGTCCTCTCTCTTGCATGGTAAGTGCTTAACCCACTGAGCCATTTCTGCAGCTCAAGGTTTTTAGCCTTACTTCTCACCCTGGCTACATCTGAGACTACATTTTGTAAAGTAAAGAAGGGCATTGCCTTTGTATATATTTTTTAAAAAAGAATTCAAGTTCTTTCCTCCTGGTAAGTTAAAATAAATGCCTAGGGTAGAAAATCCATGTGATTAGGGACAACCAGTAACCAGTGTGTGTGTGTGTGTGTGTGTGTGTGTGTGTGTGTGTGTGTGTGTGTCTGTGTGTGTCTGTGTGTGTCTGAGGTATGTGCTGATATGACAGGTGTTAGGGGCTCATGCTTTTTGCTCCCCTTCACAGGGGCTAACTCTGAGCATTGATAGCTATGTGACTCAGAGGCACAGGGTAGGGGCTGCAGATGCAACTCAGTTGGTAGAGTGCTTGCCTAACATACTGAGTTCCATCCGCAGCACCTTATAAACCAGGCATGGTGGTGCATGTCTGAAATCCTAGCACTCTGGAAGTGGCAACTAGAGGATCTTTGGCTACATAGTGAGTTTGCGGCCAGTTCGCGGCCAGACGGGCTATACAGGACCCTGTTTCAAAAAACTGTAAAACAGCAACAACAACCGCCCACAAAAAAACGAAGCAACAACAAAGCCCACTACAGAGTAGGAGTGCTGTGCTAGAAATCTACTAATTTGAGCACCAGACATTCTTAGAACCGATGAGTTATTAGAGGTTTCATTTTATGGCTAAGGAAACCTAAGCCTAGAAAATGTAGTGATGGCCTTTCAAGCCCCAAAGCAACAGAGCAGGATGGAAACCCAGGTCTCCTGGCTTGTGGGTTGTATGCAGTTTGCTGTGACTCCTCACTCATGGTCTGACTGCCTCTCTCAAACAGAAGCATGTTGAGGGCAGAATCCACAAGTGCCATCTGTTCCGTGGTGTCCTGGGGGCTGGTGACAGCCCTGCACACCCAGCTGTTCCTTGCACACTACCATTCACGGGAGCCACTCTCTTTGTGCTCAGTAAGAAATTGTTCTTCCCTGCCCTCCTTGCTTGTGTTTCCTTGGCTTTGAGACCGAGTCACCCAGAAAGCGGATGCCTCGAGGGGGTGCAGCACTATTAAGGACGATCACCTGAGGAGCCAGCATTGTTGGCCCTCTGTATCTGTGGGTTCCACATCTGTGCACTCAGTCAACTAGGGATGGAAAACGTTCTGAAGGAAACAGTCGCATCTGTACTGAACACACAGACCTCTTCTCTTGTCATTATTTTTTAAACAATACAGTATAATATCCATTTTATGTGTATGAGTGTATTGCCTGTATGTGTGTAAATGCACTTGTGTCATGCAATGCCTGTGGAGGTCAGAAGAGGTTGTTGGATCCCCCAGAACTGTGGTTAGACGGTTATTAGCCACCATGTGAGTCCTGGGAATTGAACCTGGGTCCTCTGCAAGAGCAGCCAGTGCTTTTAACTGCTGAGCCATCTCTCCAGTCCCCCATACTAGGTTTTATAAGAATCTAGAGATGATTTAAGTGTGCCAAACGATGTGCATAGATTCTATGCCATTGCATATGAGGGACTAGAGCATCTGCAGATTTTTGTATCTGAGGGTGTTCTGGAAGCAGTCCTCTGTGGGTACTGAGGATGACTGTACTTTTTGAAAGCCTTTGGTGTTATCCTTTTTTGACATCCTTGGAAAATGTGTGTGCAAGTTTATTTTCTCATACTGTCATTTGCCTTTAGTCCCTGGCTGTGAAGAGACATGAGGTACAGCTCTGAGTTGGTGTCCAGTGTCCAGGGTGGCATTCTCATGCATGATGGGCTGTGGCCAGGTTCCATTCACTGTGGTGTTTTCTTATCTGTCCCTACTGAAAACCACATCCTGAGTAGACACAGTTGGAGATACCTGGCTGTGGCACCCCTCCTTGACAGTCCTTGGAAGGACCCGGGGATACTTCATAGAGAGAGCAAAGTGAATGATTTATGGTGGAAAGAATGAAAAGTTGTTTTCTAAGCTATTGCCCGAAGTATGGGCAGATAGAACCTCAAGGAATAATAGTTCACAGGATGGTTCTGTGTAAGTCACCAGTTGCTGTCCCAAGGCTATGGTGATGGCTCTAGCCAGGTGACTGAGGGACAGGCCTTCATCTTGGACTGGTCTCTAGTGCTACTGTGTCTTGCTTTTCTTTAGGTTCTTTGAGATACTGTGTGTTGTGTCCCTGACCAGCCACTCTGGGTTCCCCGTGTCCTAGCTTTGCAACCAGAGCCTCGTGGATATATTTATGGATACCTTTCTTCAGTATTCCAAATCCAGACACATGGTGCCTGGCTCTTCTGTAGCCTTTTTTGATTTCTTGGACTGCTAAAGAGATCTGAGTAGATACTGGGGATGGAGGAGAGAGAGGCTGGGGTCTTCTAGGGTCAGCTCCTCTCCAATGAAGCTGCTGCGGAATGGCTGAATGCTTTCTTTTACTGCATTATGTTGAGATTGTGTTGATACCCTAGTTTGGGAGGGAGGAGAGAATCTCCTGGGTAATATAGAGCCATCCCCCTTCTGGAGACCCAAACCATTACAAGGCTATGGTTATCTCCTTTTCAATATGATCAAATGGCTCCCTGATTGTAGTGGCCTAGGTTTTTAATTCTCAAGTACGTCATTCCAATTTGTGTGTAGGCTTAACTTACAAATACAGAATCACTTGCTCTTCTGACCATCCATTCATCAGTCTATTAGTTCATCGATTCATCCGCTCATTCGTCTATCAAGCTGTTCTTCTTTCCATGTTTCCAGGAAAGGGACCAGGCAGGTAAAGTGAATGAAGAAAATGGGCTTAGGAGAGACGAAGGGACTGGTTGGGACTGTGGTGACTGGAGAGAGAGCAGTTCACCGAACTTCTATCTGCACCATTCCCTGCTTGAATTTCTTCTCAGGTTTGATGTGTGGCCCCTTCAGCCACAGCCAGCCATCTTTATTTCAATAAAGTTTGGGTTTAAGTAGCCTAAAGGCGTTTGGCTCCCCCTGGGCTCTTCTGCTTATATAGACCCTGTTGGTAACATTAAACTGCAGACTGAACACCAACTGGGACTTTTTACAGTAGCAAATGGCAAGATGCTCATACTCCTTTAGGACATGGAGGCAGGTATGGGTTCATGGGCCTGTGTTGTGAATCTCCTGCTTCACCAGGGTCCAGCTCCATCACTCCCAGGATGAGGATAGCACCACATACTGTCTTGTGGGTTTGGGTGCCTTGCCCTACCTCCTGCATGTTCCTGAGATGCTTGGATGTGACACCTGTTACTCCAGCATTGTGACTTTCAACAATTTATCTTGGAAGCTTTGGGAGAAGGCAGGAAGCCAAGAGTCCTGATGTACTCAGAGGACATGGTGACCCCAGCCTGTTCTGCACTGCAGGAGGAGAGGCAGTTATGAAGGGTTTTCTCTTAGCAATGCCAGACCTGGCTTCAGAACTCAGCTACACTGATCCCATGACTTCGCCCAAGGCAGGACCTGAGGCTGAATTTGGAGCCTGTGACTTACCAAGCTGAGCACAAGCTACTGGAAGCACAGAGGGACCAGGCTGTATCCTCTGAAGCTGGCAGTTCTCCATGGGAATTCTGATCCCAGAGAATCAATCCTGTAGCTCTCAGGGCTGACCTTGGTCATGTGTGATGATACTTGGTGCCAGATACAACGGCCTTCTTTAGATTGAGCAACCATTTTCTCTATTGTTTAGGATAATTTTTAACTATTTCTGTTTTGTTGTTGAAAGTGTAGGCACTGGGCTGCAGAATATTAAAAGGAAGATAGCAAAAGGGATAAATGGAGCTCATAGAGCATATATGATAAAAAGACCAGAACCATCACAAGGTAAAACTGTTTATTGGGGAAGTAGGCTTATTGATGATGGACAGCAAAGAGCCTTCACAGCCTGTCTTGTTTACTACAACAGCCCAGTGAGGTTGAGAGAGGGCAGCATAAATTAGTATCTCACAGATATAAAAATGTTAATGAAAAGAACAACAAAGTTTCTGTTATTGCTGACTTTAGAACCCAGGTCTCTAAACACCGACTCAGAACCTCTTATACTATGGGTATGTGTGAAGTTTTCTTTTCTGCTTAATGAAACTTGGTGAAAAAGAATGTTGACCAGGAAGAATAAAGTCGATGGTTTTTGTTTCTGCTTTTGGTTTTTTGAGACAAGGTCAGGCTGGCTTTGAACTTGATGTATAGTTGAGGATGTCCTTGAACTTCTGGTCCTCTTGCTTCTACCAACTGAGTGTAGGGATCACAGAAATGTACTTCCTTAGGAAAGGCAGTCCTTTCCTCTAGGTCTTATTCCTTTGGTCACTTCTTCACACCCCACCTTACCCCACTGGGACATCTCCTCTCTCCTTTCTTTTTTCTAATTTATCTACTTTGTAGGTTCTGTCTTCATAATCCTTCTGGTCTGATTGCAGCTGACTTCTCAGTTCTTTTGAACAGGAGATAGTTGTAGATTGCATTTCCCATTCACAGGGGATTAAGATAAAAAGATTCTTGTCCTCAAGAGTCCTGCCTTTTAGGATCTGCCTCAGGACTTGCAAGATTAACTGAACTAACACATATAATACTGAGCATAGTATCTGAGGCCCCTCTAAGTCCAACATGCTCAACATTTCTGGTGACGTTCAACTGATGCTGTTGTAGGAGCTGTGAGTTTGTGTGTGTGTGTGTGTGTGTGTGTGTGTGTGTGTGTAAAGAGGACATCACATGTGTCACCTCTGTCTCTTCTTATTCCTTTGAGACATGTAGCCCAGGCTTGCCTTGAACTCCTGATCTTCCTGCCTTAGCCTCCTGAGCTACTTCAATGATGGAATCAAAGGATTGCAATGTTGCACCTTTAATATAAAGTCCTGGTTCCTTTGCTTCCTGCCTCAGTTTTCTCATCTATGAAATGTGAAGGCAGAAACATTCATGATGGGAATTGTTGACTATAATCTGTGGCCTAACTTTATTGCAATATAATGAATAATAGTGAGCAATGGTTTGTAAGATAAAGACATCCAGGACAATGGAGCCCGAATCTGTGGGAGAGAAGAGCTTGGGCCTCACCTTATAATCTTTTGTTGAAAGTAGACAGATACCATGTTTGAACTTGGATGACATCACTGTGATCCTATCAGTAAATCTTTGGGTGTCTCTGCTGGGACCCTCAACCTCAGCATGACAGGGTCCGTATGCATTAGGTGAGGCAGCCTCTCTGGTTCCTGGGACTTGACAGGGTCTGGTGGTATTTGCTGACAGCCAAATGGTTCGTGCCAAGCAGATTGATTTAGTGACTGGGCCTGACAGAACCAAAGCAGCAGAATGACAGCATGCGCAGTTCAGGGCTGCCCTTTGCTAAGCATGTGCTTGGTGCTAGGCATGGAGTGAAGCATTTTGTGTACGTTTATTCCTCATGCTGTACAGACTTTGTGAAGTTGGCATTTCTTTTGGGCAAGTGAAGCTCATTATGTAATAAGTAGTAGAGCTGAGATCTGGGCAACAGCTGTGTGGCTCTGAAATCTGTGCTCCTGGACATGTGCTTTTGTTAATTTTTTGAGAGGGTCTCATGTATCTCAGGCTGGCCTTGAACTTCCTATGTAGTCAAAGATGACCTTGAATTTCTGATCTTCCTGTCTCTACCTCCTAAATGCTAGGAGTACAGATGTACTCTACCATGCCTGGTTCATGCAGTGCTGAGGTTTGAACTCAGGGCCTTGGGCATGTTAGGCAAGCTGTCAACCAATTCAGCTACATTTGTAGCCTACAATATATGCTTTATACTTGAAATTTTGCTACAAAGTAGGACTGCTTCCATGTTCTTGAACTCAGAGAAGAATAATGCTTCTTCTAGTTCTTCTCCACGGCTTTGACAGCATCCAGGTATACATGCAGCAGACCCCACCTTGGCAGACAGAAGCCATCCCTTACCAAGATACCTACATCCTGATCCTAATTCAAACCCATGGATATGTTATCTACGTGGTAAAAGGGATTTTGAAGATGTGACTCAAGATTTTGACATGAGAGTAGCCTGAACTTTGTGGGTGGCCCAAGATTACCACAAGGGGTCCTTGTAAGAGGGAGGAGGAGGCTGATAGTCTAGAAGGCAATGTGGTATTGGAAGTGGAGGCTGAAGTATGGCAGCAGAGGAGCCATACCAAGAAATAGCCTCTGGGGCTGGAAAGATGGCCCAGAAGTTAAAAGAACTGGCTGCTCCTGCAGAGGACCCGGGTTTGGTTCTAAGTGTCCACATAGTGGTTAACAACCCTTCATAACTCCAGTTCTAGGGGATCCAACACCCTCTTTTGGCTTCCACGGGCATTGCATGCACAGGTACACTTACATATGTGTAGACAAAACACTCACATACATAAAATAAAAACAAATCAATCAGAAATATTAAAAAAAAAGAAATAGATCCTGGAAGCTAGAGAAGCAAAGAAACCAGTTCTTCCTTAGCGCTTCTAAAAGGAACGCAGACACTTTCATTTTAGTCCTGGAATGCTTTGGACTTCTGACATCCAGAACAGTAAATTAGTGTTGGGCAGATCCATTTAGCTTGTGGTCACTTGCTACCATAGTGATAGGAAATGAACAGACTATCTCTTCACATGTACTGTTCAATATTCCAAGCTGTCACCTTGTGAAGGCTCAGGCTGGGGCTGTAGTACAGTGACAGAACACTTGCCCCGTATACATGAAGCCCTGGGTTCTACCTGCCTTTCCACAAATCCTTAAGAAATATCCCATCATAAACTGTGAAGGCTCCCCCTCCTCTGTGACCCAGTGCCCTTTAAATAAAGGCAGGGGATTTTCTACAGGCTCTGGGAGAAACTGTGCTGGGAGTCAGGTTTCTGTTGGTAGGGATGATTTGGCCCTGAATCATCTACACACCTGAGGCTGTGCTTCTAACCCCTGCCCCTGCTGGCTAGACAGCTCACTGGTCAGCTGGGATTGATGGTGGGGACCATTTGAACTAATGACATGGCTCGGTCATTATTTTTCTTTTTTCTTTTTTTTTCTATTTCTTTCTTTCTTTCTTTCTTTCTTTCTTTCTTTCTTTCTTTCTTTCTTTCTTTCTTTCTTTCTTTCTTTCTTTCTTTCTTTCTTTCTTTCTTTCTTTCTTTTTTGGTCTTTTTGAGACAGGGTCTCCTTGTAGCCTCAGCTGGCCTGGAGCTTGCTATGTAGACCAGGCTGGCCTTGAACTCACAGAGATGTGCCTGCCTCTGCCTTGCGAGTGCTGAGATTAAAGCATGCGCTATCATGCACAGCTTCTTTTATTTCTTAATACATTCTGCTTCTGCTCATCCAGTGGACAGAGAGTCCCCTGGAACAGACAGTGTTGTCTTAGAATTGACTCATGACCCATGTTTTCTGCCATGGGTGGTGGCAGTGAGTGGAAGGTGCCTCCCCCCAACATCACTTTATCAAGAGCTGATATTTGCTGATCATGTACAAGTCAAGGTGTTGGACTGCTTTTCCTGGGGAGTCTGAAGTTTCTGTTTACCAGAGTTAGGGCAATGACAAGCTGAATGAACAATTCCATTCAAGTCTAGCCTTTGAGCCAGTGAGTTTATTGGGGTTACTTCAGGTGCATGGGTGACTTGGGCAGCTGCATCATTGAAAAACCTGCCCCAGTGTTGGGGGACATCTCAGGGAAGCTGTGTCATTGGAATTCCCTGGGCATCTTTCAGGCAAATACTCTACCCAAGAAGTCTTCCTGTAAACTGTTAATTGTTCTATAACCTCAGGGAAGGGCCTGTGAATCTTTTAGCCTGGTGAGCCTCTTCCTTCCTTCTAGGAGGGAACAGAATGCCTATAGGACAGAGGCCCCCTTGTTTGTGTCAGGAATTTAGAAGGGGGTGTTCTATGATCATTCCCATTTTATAGATGAGGAGTGAGGCTCATAGAGGTCAGCAAACAAGTACTTAGGAGCCAGGACTCAAATGACTTTCACTGAAGGGCTTTCCTGGGGGTGGGGGGTGGGGGGAGGTGAGTACTATGAATTCAGTGCTCCTTAAACATTCCCCAGTCAGATGAATGAATGACTTGGAGGCTAGAACCCCCTGTGAGAGTTCAATCCGGAGGTAGCAAGGTGGGGTCAAGGGACCAGTTGGTCAGTAGGACATTCACTCTTATGAGCACAAGGGCCCTCTGGTACTGTCTCTCTTACTTCCTCATGCTCAATTTGTTCTTATATGCAGGCCCAACAATATACATGTGTACATATCCATATATATATATATATATATATAATGTTTGAGTTTTTGGGGGCAGACAGGGTCTCATGTAGACAAGGCTGGCCTTGAATTCTCTCTTTTTTAAAAACATTTATTTATTATTATTTTTATTTTATGTGTATGCGTGTATTGCCTGCATGTAGGTAAGTGCACCCGTGTCGTGCAATGCCTGTGGAGAACAGAAGAGACTGTCAGATCCCCTGGAACTGGAGTTAAGGACAGTTGTTAGCTGCCATGTAGGTGCTGGGATTTGAACCCAGGTCTTCTGCAAGAACAGTCAGTGTTCTTAACCGCTGAACCATCTCTCTAGTCCCCTTGAATTCCCTTTTTGCTGAAGATGACCTTGAGCTCTTGATCCTCCAGCCTCAACCTCCCACGTCCTGGGATTATGAGAATGTGCCACCATTCTGATTAAGTTTAAGTATATTCTTGTTGAACTCACCAGCATCCTCTTTGCCACAGATCTGCAGGCAGCAAGTGTGGGTGGTGGGGATGGCTATTTCTTAGTGTGTTGCTTTTCTCCCGGGGCTTCTCTACCCCGCTACCCCTTCAGGGCCCAGCTGGTGATGTAGGATGGATGCTGGTTGCAGGATGCTAGTTTGTAGGCTTGTTTATTTTCCTCCTTCCTCCTTGGAAATGGAAGAGAGATGCAGGAGGAGCCCATATGGCCTTTGCCTATGTGGAAATTGCCAGTGTCCTTAATGCACTGCCAGCGAGTGTAGCTGCTTCCTGCCTTTCATATTCTTTTATGTCTCACCTCTGCGAGAGATGAGAATTTACCGCCAGTGAGCCTCATCAATAGAAATCTAGGGATCTCAGCTGTGTCTTCCCTTCCTCGGTCCCTCTGTCCCCAGGAGTGTCTTGTCAGCTTCGGTGATCTTCACCCAGCCAGTCCATATGGGCTGATGCTGCCTTATTAAATTGCCTCATGGCTGCTGGGTGACACTTTCTGTTTCCTTCCTCCTGAAATCGCCCTCGAGTTATGACTTCATTTGCAGCAGTGGTCAGAGCAGTGTGATTCTATTGATTTTCCTTCTTTTGTTCTTGGTTTCTCTATAAATTAATTGGGTCTAATCATGTTTGCCATCCTATCTTTGGAGGGGGATTAAACTTTCAGGGGGGAGAGAGGGTTTTTTATTGTAGTGAGTATGTTCCAATTCTAGTAGTCCACATACTTGAAGCTCACAGCTAGTGCCCCCCCTCCCCTTTCTCTGTGTTATCTCTTGTAAGCCCAGGCTGGCTTGCTATGAACTTGCTATGCAGTTAACGAGGACCTTGGACTTCTGGTGCAGTTGCCTTTATCTTCCAGTGCCTGCATTATTGGTGTGCCTCACCACGCTTGGTTTTACAGTGTCGGGGATGGAACCCAGGGCTTCATGCGTGCTAGGCAAATACTTTACCAAATGAGTTACATCCACAGTCCCTGACACATAGTTCTGTGTTTTGGCAGTGATTTGCTTTTCTTTTGTTTTTTTTTTTTAAATTTAAGGAACATTCCCTGTTCTGGAATTTTCCCCATGGTGTCTATAATGCTGTGGGAGTTTGTCTTCACAGAAGTTGCATCAGTAAGATTCTGAAGGGTTTTGGGGAGGAGAGAAGGAAGTGTAGCACAGTTTTGGGGGTATGACTAGCTGGTGGGGGGGCGGTCACTGGAAACAGCTCTACCCATTTGGGCTTGTTCTGTCAGGCACACAGACAGGGGAACATTGGGAGGGATGGGGTGGTCTGTTGGAGCATGCCTTTCACTGCTTGCTCCTGGGAGTGCCTGGCTATCCAGGGGACTGAGAGTCAGCCAGCAGTCATGGACCAAGGTCAGATGGCTGTGCTGAGCTGTTCTCTAGGAGCCCATGAAAGGCTGAACTAGGGACTGTTTTGGTCTATGTGGTGGTAGCATAATCTCTCACTCTCTTTCTCCCCACCCCGCTTCAGTCACCTCTAATCATGGCCCTAAGACTAGAAATATCTTATTTCCATTGTCTTTAGAAAAGAAAAATTGAAAGCCATTGGTCCTTGACTGATGTTGAGTGCTGGGAGGACTTAGACTTGGGGCAACCCAGTTCTGCTGTAGGGCCTGCTGTGGGAAGCCGCTTCTTATTTCTGTGCCTCTCTGTCCCTCACTCCTGGATGTTTCCTTGTGACTGTTCTGGACATGATGTGGAGAGCCATGTGTCTGTACCATGCTGTGCTGAGGGACTGGTGTGTGCCTAGGATGAACACACGGCTCCTGGCAATCTCAGCTGGAATGAGTGGTGGGAATGGCTTAGCCGCTGGGCCAGACAGTGCCATGCCTTTGGCCAAGTGACTCTTGGCAGTATGGACCCTCTGTTCTCATCTTCCTGACTTTACCCTATTCCATCTGGCCTTGTGGTCATGGATGACAGGCATCTGTGAGCAGTCTGCATACACTGGGTTCAAATCTGTAGCTCCTGCAGAATGAGGTGGCACTGGTGGAAACTGAGGTCTGTTGTCTTGGCTGGTTGGTGTTTTGGTTAAGTTCCTTCACTTCTCTAAGCCTCCGTTCTTATCTGTTAACATTAGAGTGAATGTAGGTGAATGACAAGCCCAGGACACAACTTCCCACGTGGTAGTTGCTCAGCAAATCAAGGTACTGTGATTACTGAAACTTTGGTGTTGGCTTTGCTTGAGTGACCAGCATACCATCTGAGGGGTCCCCCAACACCTTACAAAGGAGAAGCCTGATTGGGTAGAGGAAGCACCATGCCGAACCCTAGAGCCCTTCGTTTCAGTCACAGGCAGGCTCATGTGGTCCCCACGGGGGCCCTTACAGAGCACCACTACTCCTACCCCATACTCCCTCAGCTTTAGTGAAGGGGTGGCCAGAGCCCTGGCAAAGAGGTGAGGCTGCCAGGGCAAACCTTCAAGCCAGCAAATGAACATTTATTTACAGGTCTTGGAGGGAGATGCGAACCCTAGGCAGGGAAGAAGGACTCAGCAGAGGCGGCGAGCAGGAGACAGGAAAGGGGGCTGTGGTGGGGGGGTGGGAGGGAGTGGAGGAACAAGAGAGTCTAGGTAACATGAACATGTTGGAAAGTCAGGGTGCCAACAGAAAGCAGCCAATTCAGAGGTGTGTTGAATGACAGGACTGTTAGAAAATGTCGTCAGGGAGCCCTACAAGGGGATGGTACAGAACCTGAGGGACAGGTCAAAGCAAATGGGATTGCTTGGAGAGGGCTGCCAGCAAGAGCTGTGACCTACAGGAGACAGATGCATTTGATCCTCCCCCCCCCACCCCGCCCCGAACAGTGACCCAGCAAGAAAGGGACTGGGAATGAACATCCATCACTCCCCCACCTCCCTGGTTTGTTCCTGGCACCTGCTGTTGGCTCAGGCCACCAGAGGCAGAGAGAAAGAGGTAAGTGGCTGATTCTGCAGGGCAGAAGGCTGTGACACTGAGGTGTGCTAAAGGAGAATCCAGAGGGGATGAGGGGGGAGAACTGGTACAGAAGTGGTATGGGCTTAGGGAAGGGAAGTAAGGTTGGAGACCATTTAAGGGTGCCTGGGCAAAGAGAGCTGAATTACTAAGTGGACCCTGAGGGATGCAGTGCAGCTCAAATGATGGGTATCATGGATTCAGGGGGCAGAATTATTTCGGTGTGGTCATGACCTAGCAGTATAAGCTCTCTGAGCCCCATTTTCCACATGTGTAAAATGGGCTTGAGAAAGGCAAAGTTCAGTACCTACCACACAGTAGGGAGCAGTGAAACTCTGAAGTCCTCATCAAGGAACCTGATATACTGTAAAGGCTTATGAATAAATACAGAGAAGATAGAGGGGTTTGCATGAGAGAAAATTTCCAAGAGAATAGCCAGCAAGGACGGTGGAAGGCTCAGTGAAGACATTAAGCAATTCATTTTTTCAGCTAATACTGAGTACCCAGTAAAGGCCAGGGACCTGTCTTAGATACTAGGAGCACAGGAGTGAATAAGCTAGACCAGTCTTTCTCCCAGAGAACTTATATATTTACAGGGAAAGAGGGACAGTAAATACACATATGAATAAAATAATGCTTGACAGCACAGTGTTCCACACACCTTCACCCATAGTAATGGGTAGAGAACAAATGCTCTTGGTAGGGGTGTTGGGGAGGGTCCCTGGGAGGAGGTATGGGAGCAACTTGCCCTGTAGAGTTGAGGGAATAGCACACCTATTCCCCGCAGCTGCTGCACTAGGCCAGAGACTAAAAAGTGGATTAGAGGTCAAAGAAACTGGGAGTCTCTAAGAAGGGAGCTGGGGACAGACAGCAATGAAGGGCAGTGAAGATGGAATTAACTAGAACCTTGTGTATCTGGTAACTGGCAGATTCTTTGGGTAAGATAAGTGGAACCTCTATAAGGTAATTATCAGAGAGCATAAATTCCCCCAGATAACCTGTCCTGGGATATTGATGGCCGTGGGGCACGTGCTGGAGGACACCCTCCCTCTACAATGCTGAGTCCTATATCTGAAATGCTAAGTCCTGCCTGAAGCCTCCTTCCCCCACTCTTTCTTCTTCATTGCTTCTTTCCTCAGTGTCCTGTGTTGTCACACCCCCCGCCCCCCAGCTTCCCACTCACAAGTTCTTTTGGTGCTTTCTTTTTGCTTGCCTTCCAGATCTTGGGGTGACAGAGGTCCAAATCTCATGTGACCCTCGTGAGTTTCTGTGGGCCAACGGGATCAGTGGTAGAGGAGTAGCCCTGGTCAGGAGGAATTTTCTAACAGGAGGACTCAGGCTTTGCTTGGTCAAGGGCCCCAGAATGAACACTTTCCCAGAGTGTGTGCTTGCTAGGTCAGGCCCGGGGAAGGAGGGTGGGAACTACACTGTGTTCCAGGGATGGAGAGTGTGTAAGTCAGGTGCTCAGAATAGACTGGCAGGTACATGGCTCCTATAGACATCTCTCCTTCCCCTCACAGTCCTTTCTGAAGCCATCCCCTTTCTCCAGAGCCCACACTGGGCTGATGGTCTCTATTCTTTGGTAAATGTAAGAAGAGACAAAGCTCTGTGGAAGGGGGTTGGGGCAGATGGAAATGCAGGCCATCACAGACAGCCTCCCCTAGCTTGTTCCAAACAACTCGGTCCCCTTTTGTTGTTTTGAGAGAGGTTCTTGCTAAGTATTCCATGCTGGTGGCTTCAAACTCCCTATGTGGTAGCCCTAGCTGTTTTCCAACTTTCGACCCTCCCGACTCAGCCTCCTGAGTGCTAGAAATACATATGTGCAGCCACCATGCTCGGCTGAGAAATTCAGCTCTGGCCCTAAGCCTGCATCTTGACTCTTGACCTAATCAGGCCTGCCTTCCTTAGGAGCCACTTACTGCCTCTTTGTGTTTATGTGTCACCTCACTGTGACCCCAAACAGCATACCAATGGAGCAACCTTATTATCTATCAGCCAAGCAAGGGCACTTTTGAGAGGGAAAGAATAACGTCTCCCTCTCCAATTGCTATGCTGGGCCTTAGCTGTGAACTGGGACTCTTTCATGCAGACCACTTCCTAGCCATGGATATTCTCTACCTATAAGGATGTTGAGAAATATCAGCTCCCAGCTTCTGTATTCCTGGTGATGGTGCAGTATGATTTACAGACTGGCCCTGGTACTGCTTTGCTGGCCTGCCTTATGCCTCCTGCCCCCTGCGCCCCTCAGTGTAGCTTGACACATATCCCTTCATTTGCAATATGTGGGGGTAAGTCTTTCCACTTGACAGGGGCCCAGAGGGGTTGAGAGACTCACTGAAAATGACCAAGTTCTGATTTCAACCCATTACCTCTTAGGGACAGGCCTTCCATCAGGCAGTAAAGGAAGACAGCAGTGGGCTGCTGGGAGCCCTGATCACTTTCTAGAGAGGATGGGCTGGCTAGGCCAGGTGGGAGTTACAGGAGAGGAAAGGAGCCAGTACCAGAGCCCCCTTCTATGCCTGGCTCTTCTGGGGTCTTGCTGTGGAGTGTGGGAACAAGGAGGGTTTAGAGCTCTCTGACAGCCCACAGCCCTAGGGTAACATCCAGGGGGAAGCAACACTTAATTCTCCAGCCACCTCAGAGCTAGCCTTCAGCTCAACTAGAGGAAACAAGGGCTTGCAGCTGTGAACAGCATCCTCTTGCCCACTGGCCCGCAGCATTTCCTAAATGACAAAGGGCTTTCCAGGGAGCCTAGAAAAAAAATTAATTTTCAGTGATGAGTTTTGCTTGCTGTAGTTAACAATAATTATTAAATAGGCAGGGCGAGCTAGTGCTTGTTTTCCTTATTATTAACTGTATTTATGGGTTTTTATTAAGTTGTACCAAGCTGAGATAATTGTAAAACTATCTGCTTAAGCTGTGTGACTCTTAGATCTCCTGTTTTCTCTCATTGCAAAGATGGAGTGTTTGCCTTACCCAAGGCTTATGCTGTAAGTCAGCAGCCAACAAACCCTTCCTGTAAAGATCCAGATGATAAATATTTTGTGCTTTGTGTGTTCTGTAGTCTCTATTGGAACCACAGTAGCACCATCCCCCATCCTTGAGGGTTGCATTCTAAGACCCTCATGGATGCTGGAAACCATGGGTAGATGTTATATATACTATTGTTCTCTCCTATAAACATACACCTGTTATGATGCTTAATATTGATTATGAAGCTGACAGGCTCTAGACTCACTCAAGAGATGAACCTCTGGGCATGTCTGTGAGTGAGTTTCTAGACTGGTTAATTGAGGTAGGAGGACCCACCTTAAATGTGGGTGACACTATTTCATGGGCTGAGGTCTGGACTGAATAAAAATCAGAAAGCAAGTAGAACACCAGAGTTTCTTGCGCTCTACTTCCTGACCGTGGGTACAGCTTGATCAACTACCTCTTACTCCTTCCGCCATGCCTTCCCCACAATGATAGGCTGGATTCCCTCAAACTCTAAGCCAAAATCCCCCAAAAACCTAAACCCTTCTTTCCTTAAGTTTCTTCTTATTGATATTTGGCTCCAGCAATGAAGAAAGTAACTAATTATACCTATGATGAAGTTTGGTTTACAAAGTAGGCAAAGTAAGGCATTAACAATAACTAGTGCAAGTTAGAACAATGACAAAATACTGACGCTGTGATGGCCAATCTAGCATTGGGATGGCTACTGGAATGCACTAAGCTACAGACCCATGGCACGTAAGGAGCAGGGGATGTGCTGCAAAAGCATGATTCATGTCCCGGACCGGGTGAAGCAGGACAGCATGAGATTTCATGACACACCTCAGAATGGCCTGAAAATGAAAACTTAGGAATTATTTCCTTTTAAAATTTTCATAGACTATTTTTGGGTTGTTGACATTTGGAAAGCAACACCATTGGCAAAGGGAATTAGTATGTGTGGTTCTGACAATAAAATTTTATTTAAAAAATTTAAAGGGAGACAAATTTTGGCCTGTGGTCTAAAGTTTGTAGACACCAGGGCTTGTTTGTTTGGACAGCCCTTTTCTGGAATGTGGAGACTGGACTGTTGATGTAAGGCCACCTCTGTGTGCCTGGGGCAGATTGTGTCACTTCTCAGGTAGCTGCTTTTTTATAGTAAAACTAGAGGGAGTATGCAACACTCTGGGATGCTTGAGTAAGTCCACTTCTTTAACTCATGACTATCTGGCAACCTCTTTGTCTGTCACGAGGAGATGTGAGAACCATAGGGCCCCCCAGAGTCCACTTGGGGGGGACTTGTTCACTTTGGGGATGAATATTTTCTTAGGTATTTCTCTGATGTCGCCTCAGGAGTTCCTGTCATCAATGCTTTTCTTGAGTAACCGAGAGGTAGCTCTGTAGTAAGAAGATTTGTCTCTGGTCTTTCAGGCAGTATGGGAAACTGAGGCATAAAGAAATAAAAATAAAATTGCCTTGTACCTCTGTGATACTCATAGAGAGAAACCCAGTGCTTCCAGGAGAATGTGAGTTGTCGAGGCTATTCTGGTTCTGCTGTCCTGACTTGCATCTTCCTAGCACTGTCTATGCTCCTAGGCAAATTGCTTAGGACTCTGTGGACCTTGGTTCGTAAATCTCTATAGTGTGTGTGTGTGGGTGATGTGGGGTCTTATGAGGATAAATGAGATAGTATATGTAAAGTGCTTTGACTACTGCAACCCCAGGGAGTAAGTGCTCGATTATCGTTAGCTGTTCCACTGTTATTACTGCCACCATCCTGTCATCCTAAAACCACACTGGGCATGTCCCCTTTTCATTTATTTGCATGTGTACATGTTTATGTGTGTACAGTATGTGTATGTATGTGTGTAAAAATATATACGCATATGGAGTCAGAGGTTGATGTTGGGTGTCTTTCTTAATCTCTCTCCACTTTATTTTTTGAGATAGGGTCTCTCACAGATCCCGGGGCTCACAATTAGGCTAGGCTGGCCAGCCAGTAAGCTCCAAGGAAACTTCTGTCTCTACCTCTTCAGTGCTGGGGTTACAGTGTATACTGCCATACCCAGCTTTTAAAATATGGAGATGTGGTAAGCCATCTCTCCAGCTCTCTTCTCATTTCTATCCCAGACTCATCTTTAGCTTTTGGATTGGAGACTTGGGCTGAGGGCTTTGTTCCTACCCTGTGTGTTAAGTGATTCTTGATGAGGTGGAAGGATTAGGAAGGAAGGCTGTGGCAGGTAAAGTATGTGAAAAGAAAGAGCAGGGGACTTGAGAAATCAGGTAGATGAAGAAGGAAGACTCAGCGTCTAAAGTCAGCCAAGCTCCCTGATAGACTTTGAGATTTACAAGTCCATACCTCAAAAGATGGTAAGCTGGAGACAATTTTCTCAGGAGCCTACTGAGAGAAATTAGAGTTCTGTTAGACCTGGTGCAGGCTAGAGGAGATGCTGGACCTCTTTGTTTGTCTGGCTGCCCCTTCGAAGGGTATCCTAGAGATCACTTGGTGCTCAGGGCATTGCTTCTGCAGCTGATCTTAACCAACTCTGACAAGAGGGCAGAGGCCCCCTGGCGAGGTCAGGACCACAAATCCCATCCCAGCAGGTGTCTGGTGGGGAGAGTGTGCCCTCCGGATAACCTTCAAGTTCCCATTGATTTTCTGTCAAGCTGCTCCCCACCCCCATGCCCCCAGCCTGTAGTACCCCTGGCACTACCCATACATAGGCTTGGGGCTGTGAACGAGGACATGGATCAGCAAACTGGGGCAGGACCCACAGAGAAGGTTGATTTGGAGAGAGGCTCTTGAAGAGAAACAAAATGGGCACACTGGAGACTGCCTTTTTTCTGGCATAGCTAGTTTATGCACTGGTGTCAGGCCTGGAATATTCCTTTTGGGCACAGAAAGCAATGACTGATATCACAAATGGCATATCTGTGTGGCCCCAGCTCCCTCCCACATGGGTGGCATTGTGGGCCTGTGAGCAAGGTTTGCGTACAGACTGTGGAATGGGAGCCCTGATTGTATTGGGCTGGGAGGGTCAGAAGTGAGGGGGCAGCACTGCCATCATTTCCAGTCCTGAGGGTCTCCAGGCTTCTCTGACTTCCAGCCCACCTAGATCTTTTAGTTCTTTGTTCAGTAATATCTCTTGAACATTTCCTAAGGTCCAAATCCATTGTTAGGTGCAGGGGATCCAAAGAGCTCAGACCTTTGTCCTTGCAGAGCTTAACATTTTAGTTGTATGGAAACAGTCAGAAGGCAAAGTAAATTTAGATAGAGGAAAGTGTTTTGAAAAAAATAAAATAGATGTGAGATAACGAGATATAGGGAAGAGGTGGGGTGGGGTTGGTTACTCTGGATAGACTGATGAGTTAAAGAAGACTTCTTTGAGGACAGCCAGCCAGAAAATCTGGGAGAAGTGTGTGCAGGAAGAGATGGCAGTATATGCAAAGGTCCTGAGATGAAGTCACTTTGGAAGATGAACAAAAAGAAGTACAGTGAGGGTGAAGCCCAGTAGGGGTGGTGGGGGGACAAGATAGAGCAGGAAAGGTGAGCCGAGCCAGATGACAGTCCTGGGTCCAGGGGCCGAGGGAGGGAGTTTGGATTTATTTGGAGTGCAGTGGAAGATACTGGAGGGATTTAAAGAGGAGAGAATGTCATGGTCTGATTTCTGTTTTGAAAAGGTCTCTTGGGCAGCCATGTAGAGAACTGACTGTGGAAGAACATGTTCTTTGTGGCTGTGTTAAATGCCAGGCCATATTCCCTCTGCCGGGGAGAGTGTCACTTGACGCTCATGTTCTCCAGCAGCCAAGACAGGGCTGAAGCTTTGTAGGTCTGTGGATGCTCTCTAATTGATGATCTGCTTCTATGGGCTCACAAACCCAGGGGACAATGACTGGGTGCCCTACTGGGGTTTCAGCAGGGACTCAGGCTGTCAACCAGGGAAACTAGACATCCTTCCCCCTTCCCGTCTCCCTTTCCTGTTCCTTCTTCCCTTTCTCTTTCCCTTCCCTTCCCTTCCCTTCCCTTCCCTTTCCCCCTTCTCTATTCCCTTCCCTATTCTCTTCCCTCCTCTCCCCTCCCTTCCCCTCCCCTCCCCTCCCCTCCCCTCCTCTTATCTTCCCTTTTCATTTTTTGAGACAGTGTCTCATGTATCCCAGACTAGCTTTAAACTCAATATTGAGCTGAGGAACCTTGAACTCCTGATGCCCCAGCCTCTGCTATTGTCAGGATTACAGGTGTACATCACCACACTCAGCCAAGAAACTAGACATCCTTTCAATCTGTGATGTTTCTGTGATAGGTGTGTTTTCTTTCTAGGTATGAGTCACCTTGTAGTTTCACTTTTGAAAGCTGGTAGCATTCTATACATTCTTTAACCCCCGAGAGGAGAGATTTATTTGGTCACATCTAGATGCCATTTGAAAGGCAAATCCTGGATTTGAGTGAAGCTAGTCTTCTCCAGATCATCCCCTCTCTGTTATTTACTGGTAGGACTCACAGTGTTTCCCCCTGCCTCCAGTTTCCTGTCCTTGGCAGCCCCTTGACTTCAACCCTGAGATGCGTATGTGATCAGAACACCCAGTGGCAGCTCAGAAATCACAGTCAGGCTCAATATAAATTCCGTCTTGCTTAGGCAGCTTTGCATAATAACTCTCTGGCAAGTCCTTACCACAGGAGGAGGCAGAAAAGGGATTTATTGAGTCTAGTGGGCCTGGACATTCACTAAGCAGCCTTGAAGTCATGATGGAGTTTTAGGGTTCGTTTTTTTTTGTTAATGTAGCTTTCAGAAAGGATACTCTTGTCCTGGTGCGCCTGTGCTGGGCTGTTATGTCAGAGCCACAGGCCGAATGGATGAGGATGTTAGTGTCTATTCCACACACAGGCCTTGATCAGGCCTCTTGGACATTTGCTAGGATGAGGACTGTTGGGGACTAGGGGGCAGGTCAGTGCTGCCACTCTAATCATGCACCTTTCCGAAAGAGGTTTTCCAATGGAAACAAAATGAGCTAAATTAAAGTCAGCAAACTGGGCTTCCCAGCTCTGGTTTTAAAATGTGGCGGCCAAAGAGTTCCTGCCCTTCTTATAGAGCTCAGGGAGTGTGTTGGTGGTGGGCGGGGTGGTCGAGGTGTGTGAATCACATTTCCCTCCCCTTCAGAATCAGAATCAATCTCCTAGATACACACATCTAAGTTTGAGGGCCACTGCCTCAAACGTGTTTTTCAAGAGTAGAGCAGGGGCGTTCGTGGAAGGAGGAACATTCATGAGGGAGGATCTAAGTCTCCTGGGGGCAGGTCTAATGTCCGCTTCTTCTGAGGCTTGGAGAAAGAGAAGGTAGTTGTGAGGTTAACCATCGTTTCAGTTTGCCTTTCTGTTGCTGTGACAGAACACTGACCAAAAGCAGCTCGGGGAGGACAGGCTTAATTTGGCTTTCAGGTTACAGCCTGTCGCTGAGGGCAAACAAGGAACTCAAGGCTGGAACTTGGAGGCAGGAGCTGAAGCAGAGACAGAGGAGAAATGCTGCTTACTGGCTTACTTTCCAAAGTTTATGTTCAACTACCTTTCTTATGCAACCCAGGGCCCTCTGCCCAGGGTTGGCACCTCCCACATGGGCTGGGCCCTCCTTCATAAATTAGCAATCAAGAAAGTTCCTCACAAACATGCCTACAGGCCAATCTGATGGAGGAAATTCCTCAGCTGAAGGTCCCTCTTCCCAGGTGTGTCAAGTTGACAGCTGAAGCTGACTATGACAACACTGATTGCCAACTTGACAGGATCTAGAATCATCTAGAACACTAGCTTCTGGGCATGTCTGTGAGGGATTACATGGATTAGGTTAATAAAGGTGGGAAGACTATCCCTGGATGTGGGCAGCACTCCACAGGCTGGGATCCTAGACTGCGTAAAAGGTAGTTGAACACAAGCATTCATTCCTCTCTGCTTCCTGATTGTGGATGCACTGTGACCATCTGCCTCACATTCCTGCCTGCCTGCGTTTCCTGCCATGATGGACTTGTCAAACTGTAGGCCAAAATAAATCCCTCCCTCCCTCCCTCCCTCTCTCCCTCCCTCCCTCCCTCCCTCCCT
>NW_008352654.1:3067319-3070132 GCF_000622305.1 Nannospalax galili
CTCCCTCCCTCCCTCCCTCCCTCCCTTCTTTAGGTATTTTGAGACAAATAAAGTTCGACTGTAGTTCTATGGCTTCCTCTAGGGCAGATCTAGATCCAGAATCTCTGAAGATGGAAAATTTAACCTCCAGAGCTGAGGCGAACACCCCTCTCCCCACTTTGATTTTTAGAAGATGGGTAAATACAGCAGCCCCATGGTCTTACAGGATGTTTGTTTTCAGATACCTGCTCCAGTGTCAGAGAATCCAGATGCCTTCAGGTTCACTGCCACGCTCAAGTGGAGGAAGTTTTTGTGTTCTGCACACCCCTCAACTGTGTCACTTCTATTGGGTTTCTAGACAGTCATTTAGTGTGCGTGATTTGGGACTAGGCAAGAACACAGCTCTCTGGCCCCATCTTCAAGACATTCACAGTCTGATTGAGCGGGGGAGAGAGAAGGACCAGCAAACTTCAACAAGAACATTAGGTAGACTGAAGAAGGCAGAGTGTTTTGGGCAGGGATAATCTAGGAGTCTTTCTGGAGGAGGCAGTTCAGCTAGCATTGACTTAGGTAAGATTAGCAAATCGAGAGTGGAAGGCCATGAGTACTTTGTTGGGCACAAGGACAGGCTGGCTGCTTCATGTATGTAGGAAGTCATCAGATGAAGATTGACTTTGGTTAATTGAGTCTTCTGTTCATTCACTCATTCATCAATTAACTCAGTGTGGCAGACTCTCTGTCCCCGGCTTTGGGACAAAGCAACAAATGAGTCAGGTGTGGCCTCTGTACTTAGGGCATGCTCTGGGAGGGGGAAGGAGAGCTTGCTTACCATCGTGCCACGGCCGCTCTGCCCTCTGATGTCTGAGGTTCAGCTTCAATGACATGGATGCTTTCTGTCTGGGGCCTGAAATTTGGGTGGGCTTCTGATAGCATCAAAACCACCATTAGTGAAGGTTTCATGGGTGAGTGTTACATGCTGAGGACCAGCCTGTGCAGGAAGTCATTTCCACAAAATGGCAGAGATTAATGGCTTTTCAGGTGGAGGAGAAAGGAAAGACACTGGATTGTAGGCATTCCTGTTTGTATGCCTTGGGTTCTAGCTCATCAAATCATTCCACAGGCCTGTAGTACTGAGCCACACAGGGGGTGGTCAAAGTGAGGCTCAGGGTCAGGGAGCCAATGAGTGGTGAAGCTGGACAGGTCTGCCTGACGCTCAGCCTTTCCACTCTGCACCCACACATTAGCTTTTTCAGAGCCTTGGCAGCCTGGCAAAAGCATTGGGGTTTCATGGAAACCACCTTGTTCTCTGTACTGAAGAAAGGCTAAAAATAGGTGTGTGTTGGGGGGAGGGGGGTGTCTGGAGAGATGGCTCAGTGGTTAGGAGCATTTGCTCCTTTTGAAGAGGACCCAGGTTCAGTTCTCAGCACAGACATTGGGCAACTAGCAATCATCTGTGACTCCAGTTCCAGGGGCTCTTGTACCCTCTTCTGGCTTCTGCAGGTACTACACAATATGTGGTATACATGCAGGCACTCTGGAGGTGGAGGCAGGCAGATCTCTGTGAGTTCAAGGCCAGCCTGGTCTACATAGTGAGTTCCAGGCCAGCTTGGGCTATAGGGAGACCCTGTCTCAAAAAGACAAATCCCTCCCCCAAAGAATGCAATGATTTCCCAACACAAAAAATGACACTATGAGGAAGGTAGGCAGGTTTCCCAAACCCAGAGAGCTTAAAGTTTACTTTTGTTGATAATCCAGGATGCCAAGGTAAGAGGAAAAGCTAAGAAAGGCACCCAGAAAAACTCACTTGATAAATTCGAGTCTTGCAAAGGCTGCAATATCTATATATATATATATATAATGGATTTGAGGGAGATTTCTGTTTGCTACGATGGGTTAGAGAACTAAAATTATTGCACTAACCAAGAGAGAGCAGACATTCTCACTTTCCCCCTTAGAGTTGCAAGTTGACAGGCACAATGGGTATCTACATCACAGACTTCCATGAGCATCAGACTTGAAGGACTGAGCTCATGTGTGTGGTATGTGCTTTTTGGCCCTAGTGGAAATGCCTACCCTGTGTTGGATCTGAGTGGTCAAATGTGACACAATACCACTTATTGGTACCAACTGTGTGCTAGGCTCTGTGCTGGATGCCAGAGGTCACTCAGCAGAAAGCCCATGATTTGGGGGCTGCTGGCCTACCCTACTCCTGTGGCTCCCTTCACCCCTGGAAGCTGTCTGGTGACCAACCTATGTGGCTGTGGGTGCTGTGGCCCTGTGGATGCTATTTATGCCTGTGTGTGGTTCACAGGACAATAGGGAAGACCATATTAACCATTGAGTTGGGTTTAAATTGGCACCACTATAGTATTCTTACGGTTTTGGTTGGAAGAAAATAAAACTGGGGAGAAAGGCGTTGGTAATCTCTTTCTCACCCCCCTTAGCCTTTGCTACGTGAAACACTATTCTTCAGTTCTGGCTTCTGTAACAAAATATCATAGACTGGGTGGCTCAAACAACATTTACTTCTCATAGTTCTGTAGTTTGGGAGTTTAAGATGCGGGTGCCAGCAAAGTCAGCTTCCTGGTAAGGTCTCTTTTTATTACACAGCTGCCTTCTTGCTGTGTCTTCGTGTGTGTGTGTGTGTGTGTGTGTGTGTGTGTGCGCGCGCGCGCGTGCACGCGCTTAATTTCCTTTCCTTTCTTCCTTCCTTCCTTCTTTCCTTCCTTCCTTCCTCCCTCCCTCCCCTCCTTCGTTCCTTCCTTGCTTTCTTCTTTCTTTCTTTCTTTCTTTCATTCTTTCTTTCATCACATATATGCACACTATTCTGTAAG
>NW_008352654.1:3070362-3086604 GCF_000622305.1 Nannospalax galili
TGTTTTCCCATTCTGAAGGTTACTTCTTCACTTGATTTTGTCCATTGCTGTGCAGATGTTTCTTTAAATATAATATTTTTATTTTTGAGAATTTGTTGCATACACACAATGTATTTTGATCATATTTATCTCCACTCATCTTCCTAATCCCCCTAATTCCTCCCAGGTCCATCTCCTGCCTCCCCATCCCTTCCCAACTTCATATCTTCTCTTTCCCCTCCTCTCTCCCCCCTCCCTCCCTTCCTCTTTTTCCTGTCTTTTCTTCTCCCTCCCTCCCTTCTTTCCTCCCCTCCCTCTCCTCTCTCTCTCTCTCTTTCTCTCTCTCTTCCTTCCTTGTCTTTTTTTTCCCCCCTTTCCTCTTTCCTTTCCCCTTTCCTTAAACTCAGGTCCTTATGCTTGCAAACCGAGCACCTCCCTGACTGAGCTCTCTCCCAGCCCCCTTCTGTTTATGCCATTGTGCATGCTCCACCATCATGACCTAATTACTTCTTAAGGCCCCATCTCCAAATCCCATCAGGTTGGGGGTCAGGATTTTACCATATGAAGTTTTGGGGTGACAGAATTCGGTCTGTAATAAGCACTAAGTTAGCTTTTTTTTTTTTTCCTCTTTCAAGAACCACTTTAAGAAGAGTACAACTTCAAGGAAAGTAATATGGTTCCCCTACCATGTCAAAAACCAGTTCTAGTTTCCCAGGAGTAGAGCAGGAGTAGAGCTTTCCATGCCACAGCTAAACACATTGAAATGCAAAGAGCAGGACATCAGCACTCTGAGATGAGTTTAATGTGTGTCTGTGAGCAGCTGGGGAAGGTAGGCAGCTGGGTGAGACTGCAGGGAGGTCAGTGCCCACAGAGAGGCTGGGGGCTGGTAGGTGCTGGTGGGGGGAAGGAGGGAGCAGAAGTCCTGTCATGGGCCCGGGCCTGGGCTGCTCCTTATCTCTACTTATCTCTTGTTTACAGGCACAACTAGTAGGCCAAGGTCCTGTTGTTAAATCAAAAGGGGACTTGTGGCCACACAGTGGGAGTAGAGAGAAAAGAACAACTCTGAAAAGTGAGAGAACTAAGTGCCAGATGGGGTGAAGGCAATGGAAGGGCCATAGGCCAGTTGCTAAGGAAGCGGGGAGCCGTGCCCCTCCACTGCCTCATCCCCATCCCTAGAAGAATGGAAGCTGGGGAGGGAAGAGGGTCTTGTTATATAGCCCATGCTGGCCTTGAACCTGTATGTAATTCTCTTGTTTCTATGAGGTTACAGGCATGTTCCACCATGCTTAGATGGACATGTGTTTGAAGTATGGTACTATACCTATCCTTAGGTCTGAGTACCGAACTGGCAGAACAGTAAGGACAGCTGTCTGTTTGAAGGGTTGGACCTGAGCATTATCTCAATGTAGTGGACAGGAAGTTGTGTCAGTGGAGGCAGGAAGAGGAGGAGCCAAGGGCCCTGGAGCTGCCTCAATCCCCGGAATTCATCTCCCCCCACTGACTAGCTCAAGGAAGGTTCCTGGAAATCTTTTGCAAGGAACATCCAGTTCTCCCAGCTAGCCTGGCTTCCTCTCTCCAAATGGGATCACAAAGGGACCCCCCACCCTTTGCAAAGCCTGCTCTAACTGGAAGGCTGTTGAGAGCTTGATTTGTTCCCCTTGCCTTCCTGTTTCTGAATGCAGCCTTGAGTAGCCTGGGGTCAGTTCTTGATGAGGGCTTCTTTCCACCCTGCCTTGTGCCAGCTCTCTCCAGCCCAAGACATCAGTCATCTCCTGGTAATCTAGCCCCCTTGGTCTGGTACAGACAGGTGATGGCTGAGGCTGGTCCCCGCCTGTCTGCTCCAGCCTGGGGCACGCTGGTCACAACTCCACAGAATGAGTCATTTGCTGCCAGCCAGTCCCTGCTCCTTCTGCCCTCAGTGACTTTAATGCAAATGTCACTCCTGGGATCCTTTCCTTACAGGATTTTTTTTTTTCTTTTAAAGAAATACCATATTGGAAAGGACATTTGTCCTCTCTCCTGTTTAAATTGCTTTCCACAGGTTTAGGAGAACTGGCCATCGATTTTCTTTTAGAGAGTGAAGAAAGCCTTGTGAAGATTTTGGCTAATTAACTTTTGGAGAAGTGCTGCTTAAATTTATCAAGGAGGTTGAAGTCCTTTTTTTCTCCTCCCTTGTCTTCAAAAATGGCTTTTAACTTTTGTTTCTGAATCCTCTGCCAGCACCCAGTCTGTTTAAAGGTGACTTCTGTGGGGATGGATGATGGTTTAGAGACCGTGGGATATCACCTTTCTGAGGCTTCAGTCTTTAGTACAGTGGGTAAAGGTACTTGCTGTTAAGAAGCCTGGCAACCTGAGTTTGATCCGTGGAACCCAAGTAAAGGTGAAAGTGAGAACTGACGTCATGAAGTGTTTTCTGTTTATCTAACAGAAGTATCATTCACACAAAGATTATACTTTTTTATGTACAATTTTAAATTTTTATCAAATTTGTGATTTTCACAGAATCTATTCTAAACATATTTAGATTCCTCCCTTATCTGCACCTCTTTTATAGCCCTCCTGCAGGATCCCATGTATTCTGTCATATATATTAAGGCCTAGAAAGTCAAGTTTGTATCCCCAGTTGTCCTTTGGTGTGGGTCCATCCACTGGAGCCTGGTTAACCTATCTAGCATCATAGCCTTAAAGAAAGTCCACTGTCCCTCTCCCAGCCGTTATTAGTTGTTAATAGTTTCTCAGCTAAGGTTGGGACTTCTTCCCCACTTCTCTGCTGGGATTTTTGTCTGGCTTGAGCTTGTGTGAATCTTCTGCATGCTGTTACCATTGCTGTGAGTTCATATGAATAACTTCCCAGCTGTCTGGAAAACTGTATCCTTGTGGCATCCACCACCTCTGGCTCTTACAATCTTTCCGCCCCCCTTTCCGAAATGGTTCCTGAGTCTTGCGGGGGGGGGGGCAGAGGTTTAATACAGGTGTCCTATTCAGAGATAAGGACTCTGCAGTCTCTTATTCTCTGCACTTTACACTTTTGAAATCATATATTTTCCCCTAGCGTGTCTGCATGTTTATTACTAATCACATTGCACATTATAAAAGTGGCATTTTCACTGATTGTCGCCACTTTGTTTGACCTTCCATTTGGTGTGAGGCACAGATGTTGAACAGCCTCACTTTTCATTTTTAGTAAGTTCACTTTCTTGTTCCTCTGATCTGGCCTAAAACTGTTGGAAGCAAGGAGCACAGCAGGAAAAGTTCAACCTGAATTCTCACTGTGGAGTTCTTTTGTTTTGGCTTCCAGAAGGAGAAAAAACATTTCCTCTAGCAGAATAATTGTAGTGCATACTTTTCTCTTTTTGGGGTGTGTGTGTGTGTGTGTGTGTGTGTGTGTGTGTGTGTTGATTTTATATTGTTTTTTTCTTAACCAGAATTTCTTAGGTAGGACTAGTTAATTTCATTTTTGTTGGTCTATGAAAAGACCGTAGGATGAGCCTGGTGTAGTGGTAAACGTCTGTAATCTTGAAACTCAGGAGGCTGAGGCAAGAGCACTGTAAGTTCAAGGGCAGCATGGACTACATAGTGAGATCCTGTTTAAAACAACAAAACAAAACAAAACAAAACAAAACACTATGGGAAGCCTCTCCTTGTGTTCTTATCAGTTCCCATCAATATAGTGTGGGTGGTTGCTGCTGGAGACCTAGTCAGCCCATATCATCTTGCATGGACTGAGCTGCCTGTAAAGGTTTCATTTCTCAGAGGCACATTGCCTTAATGGGAGGCGCATCCAAACTGGTGTGGCATAGGTGAACACTTTGTTGAAAAGATTCCTCCCGCCACCCCTCCCCCCACATCTCCTATTGAAAAGTGCCTCCCCCCTTCTTCTTTTTCTTCTTCAGACAGGATCGCCCTGTAGCCCCATCTGGCTTGGAACTTGCTATATAGACCAGGCTTACCTCCATCTCACAGAGATCTGCCTGCCTCTGCCTTCTGAGTGCTGGGATTAAAGGCATATACCCCCATACCTAGCCTAAGATTCTTCATTTTTGAAAAGTCTCATGGTCCTTGTCAACAATTTTGATTATATCAACTTATGTGCATTTTATAGCATTTTATTAGGGCTTCTATCTCTCCTCCCCAATTCATTTCTAGCCATGTGATTATTTGGATTTGATGGTAGTTTGGTTTTGTAAGTGCCAGGCCACCTTCTGAGCATGCCATGCTTTCTCTGTGACTCTAAGTATCTTCAGAGGTGTAAAGTGGAACAATTTTGTTTCCCAGATGCTTGCCAACAAATTCCAAATGATGCCCCAGGACCTTCCATGCTGTATTCTCTCATCATAAGATGTTTGCTTTAAATCCTTTAGTAGTGGGTAGGTGAGATGGCTCAGCAGAAAAAGGTGCTTGCGGTGCAAGCCTGGCAACCTGAGTTTGATTCCTGGAACCCAGGTAAAGGGGGAAGAAGAGGATCCTCTCCACAAAGTTGCCTTTTGATCTTCACATGTATGGCATGACATATGTATATATATACACACACACACACACACACACTAATACTAATAATAATAAATAAAATAAAAATCCTGGAGTAGAATTTGACCCATTGATTTTCTCTAAAAAATAATATAGAAAACTTTTCTTTAAAACTTTACTTTTTGCTGGGCATGGTGGTACACACATACCTTTAATTCCAGCACTTGGGAGGCAGACATATGTGGATCTCTGTGAGATGGAGGCCAGCCTGGTCTGCATATTGAGTTTCAGGCCAGCTGAGGCTACAGGGAGAACTTGTCTCAAACAAACAAACAAACAAACAAATAAACAAATCCTTTGCTTTCTTAACTAGTGGTAGTTGAGTGATCAGTGGTTAGAACCCTGTGCATTGCTGGTGGAAATATAAGTTTGCCTACTGTGAAAAACCGTATAGTTTTCTTTTTTAAAAACTACTAAGATCGCTGGGTGTGGTGGCGCATGCCTTTAATCCCAGCACTTGGGAGGCAGAGGCAGGCAAATCTCTGTGAGTTCAAGGCCAACCTGGTCTACATAGTGAGTTCCAGGACAGCTGGGGCTACAGGGAGACCCTGTCTCAAAAAGACCAAAAATCCCCCAAAACAAACAAACAAACAAAAACAAACCAACAACAACAACAAAAAAACCTACTAAGATCAGAATTTCTTTTAAAAAAATAATTTTATTTATTTTTTATTTTATGTGTATGAGTGTATTTCTTGTATATAGGTAGGTGCACTTGTGTCCTGCAATCTCCATGGAGGCCAGAGGAGGGCGTCAGATCCCCTGGAACTGGAGTTACTGACAGTTGTTAGCCTCCATGTGGTTGCTGGGAATGAAACCTGGGTCTTCTGTGAAAGCAGTCAGTGCTCCTAACCGCTAAACCATCTCTCCAGCCCCCAGAATTTCTGTATGACCTAGAAAGTCCATTCTTGGACATGAATTCAAAATAATTGAAAGTAGTGGCTTGAGGAGACATTTGTGTCCTTGCATTCATAGACTATTTTTATAGATAGTCTATAGAGTATTCTCTATGGTTGTATTCATAATAGCTAATGCATGGGGACAATCCATGTGTCCATTGACTGCTGAACTGATATGCAAATGTGGAATATACACAGTCCTCAAAAGGAAGGAAATTCTGATATCTATGGCAGCATGGATGAATCTAGATGGCATGCTAAGTGAAATATGCCAGCCTCAAAAAGGCACATGCTGTTTGATCCCACTTGTATGAAGTACTTGGATAGTTGAATGAATAGACAGGAGAATGGTTGTTGGTAGGACTGGGAGGAGGGGGAAAAGAAAAGGTTGTTTAACGGTTATAGAGTTTTAGTTTTACAGAATGAGGAGTTCTGGAAGTGAGTGGTAGTGATAATCACACACGAGCACACTTGATGCCTGCTATGGTTTGATTATAAACCATTCCCCACAGGCTCATGTGTTTGAACGCTTGGTCCCTGAGTGGTGTCGCTCATTTGGGAGGTTGTGGAACCTTTGGGAGGAGGGGCCTGGCTGGAGGAAATGGATCTCTGTGGGGGTGGGCCTTGAGATTTATAGCCTGTCAGCCTTTCCCGTCCCGTCTCTGCTTCCTGTTCCACTGAGATGTGAGCAAAGAAGGGCTGTGAGCCAGAATAAATCTCTCTTTTCTTAAAAGAGAAAAATACCTTCTTGCCAGGTATTTTGTCACAGTGATATGAAGAGTGACTAATTTGAATCTGTTGCCTGTTCACTTGAAAATGGTTAAGATATAAATTTATTTATGTGTATTGTGCTACAATTAAACATTTTGACTATTTTCCTTAATTTCGTTTATTTGTGTATATGTGTGTGTGTGTGTGTGTGTGTGTGTGTGTGTGTGTAAAATGAGTGTACATGTGCCATGATGTTATGTTATACATGTGGAGGTTAGAGGACAACTTGCAAGAGTTTTCTCCTTCTACTATGTGTGTCCCAGAGACCGAACTCATGTTGTTAGGCTTGGTGGTAAATATATTTATCCATTGAGTCACCTTGCTAGCCGCCCCCGCCAATTTTTTTAATCAACTTTTCTTTGTTTATTTTTCTAAATGTTTTAGTTAAGAAATATATTTTTTTTGGCTGGAGAGATGACTCAATGGGTAAAAAGCACCTGCCACTAAGCTCATCTGGGACCCACATAGTGGAAGAAGAAAACTAATTCCTCTTCACTCTCCTCTGACCTCTTACATGCCCATATGCAAGCACATATGTACACACATATGTGCTCACACACACAAAAACTAAGTAAATAAAAATGTAGGAAAAAGTTACTATTATTATTATTGCTTGTTTGTTTGAGACAGGGTCTCCCTCTAGCCCCAGCAGGCCTAGAACGCACTATGTAGACCAGGCTGACCTACATCTTACAGAGATCCACCTGCCTCTGCCTACTGTGTGCTGGGATTAAAGGCATGCACCACCATGCTGGGCTGAAATATGTTACTCTTAACCTAGAGACTGTCTCTCCCTAATTTTGGCTTTTTCAAATCTACATAGAACCAAAACAAAAGGGAATTCATAATGTTGCTTCAAACTGACCCACTCAGTTCCCTTGTTTGCCTTTACAATCTCTTTGGCTCTTCCCTTTCCTACCTCTCCTTGTGCCATCCCCCCTCTCCAAATCAGACCTAAATCAAGATCAAGTTCACCTGCCTGAGGCTATGTTGTTGATATATTTGAATTTCCTTAGACCACTTACTAGCTCCATGGATGGCCCCATGTTTTATTTGTTAAGTATGTGATGTTATTGATTATATTTTGCATCTGATCAATTATATTACTATATTTTTGGTCTTGACTCTATGTTTAAATTAGTAGCATCACCATATTACAAAGATAGCAACGAGTCACAGACACTCTACTCAAGTCAGATTGCCTCCCTGCAGATGAGATTTTCTATTTGTGTTTTCAACTCTGGATGTTGAATTATTTTGAGTTCATAATATTATTATTATGGGGCTGGAGAGATCTCTCAGTCGTTAAGAGCAGTGATTGCTGTTGCAGAGGACCCAGGTTTGGTTTCTAGCACCCACATAGTGCCTAATAACCATCTGTAACTCCAGTTCCAGGGGACTCTGACATCTTCTGGTCTCCATGGACATTGTATGACATGAACACACTTACATACATGCAGGAAAAACACTCATATACAAGATAAAAAGATTATTTTTTGATTTTTTAACAAACTGCTGTATTTATATTAAGTAAATTTATTCTTTGGTGGTTTCATACATGTATGTAACATGTGCTGCTTACTCTTACCCTCTCCTCTCTTGTGTCTCTCCCACTCTCATTAACCTCCTCCTCTTCCCTCAAATCTTTTTTCCACATTCATGTCTTTTTGTTTTATAACTCCACTGTGTTTTAGCACAACTGGCTGTGTGGCCGAGGGTGTGGAACTATCCACTGGAGTTCGGTGGGCTCACTAGTGGTGTACAACTGAAGACAGTGATTTCCCCCAGCATCCATCAGAAGTTTGCTTGGGAGGGTCAGATATTCTTTTCAATGCCTCTTTTGCTTGTTTTCCAACAGCCAGAGTTACTTTTCCTTAACTGTGGTTTTTGAAGACTGGCTGTATCCTTCCTCACATCTTCCTCCTCTTCACAACGAGCAGCTCTACCTTAATGGACGTCTCCTCTGTCCTGTAGTCTTGGTTTATACTAAATGTTTCTCTGCTGCTGTAGAGAGGGTTGGTTAGAGATTTGGGTTCATCTACAGTGCCTTTGCTGGTGACCTCTGAGAACAAAGTGTGCGGTGCTGAAGAGGGGGTGTGGCAGCTCCATGTTGTATAAATCCTTTGCAGAATGTAGTTCCAGAACCACCTCTGCGAGCTGGGCCTCACATGTCTTAGGACAGAATTGGTCACTTCTACTGATGGTTTACTTTGGGACCTTTGTTGTATTTTAAAGGAGCTTCTAAGTGACTTGGTAGATTTGGAATAGGAAATGCAATGTGTTAGAGATTTGAGTTGTATTTTTGTCGCTTAACAAAGGCGACAAATGCAGATTTTTTTTCCTGAGGAGAGGCCAGGGGAACCTGCTTTCCTCTGGGTATATTTCTACTTTCCCTGGTTTCACACCTTTGCTCTTTTGTCTCCTGTAGGCTTGGAGACCAGTTCTATAAGGAGGCCATTGAGCACTGCCGGAGCTACAACTCAAGGCTGTGTGCAGAGCGCAGTGTGCGTCTCCCCTTTCTGGACTCACAGACTGGGGTGGCCCAGAACAATTGCTATATCTGGATGGAGAAGAGGCACCGAGGCCCAGGTGAGCCATGCCACTCCTGGGATGGGCACAAACAGTGGCTCCAGTTTGGAGGAAGGAGGACCACAGTGTCTAGAAGCTGATACAATTGGGCTGGGGTGAGAGTCGGGGGGGGGGGGGGGGGATGGGGAGGGGGGAGAGGCTCAGACAAGCTGCACCCACAGTGAAGAAATTTAACTGTGCTTAGAGTTTCTGGGGTACTCCGAAGAGCAAGACGTGTATGTGGTGGGCCACTTTTTTTTTGTATATGTACTTGCTCATATGTATACGGGTGTCCCTTGAATGTATGCGTACATGTAGGTTCTTCTTGTCACTTTTTACATTGTTTTTTGAGACAGAGCCTCTCACTTGTACTTGAAGCTTGCTGATTCAGCTAGGCTGGCCAGCAGGTGAGCCGCCTCAGCACTGAGATTACACATGTGTACTATGCTAAAATTTACATGAATTCTGGGGATGGAACTCAGGCCTCATGCTTGAGTGGCAGGAACTTTACAGACAGCTATCTCCTTAACCTTCCCACCCTTTTATTTTGAGGTAGGATCTCATGTAGCCCAAGCTGGCCCCTAACTTGCTGTGGAGCACAGGATGACTTTGAACTCTGATCCTCTTGCCGCCACCTCTTAAGTGCTGGGATTACAGGCATATGCCACCACACATGACTCTATATCAGTATATTAAACAAGCAACCTTTTGTTTTGGCAAGTTTCACATTCCTGTAAAAATGCAGGGAACACTGCCATGAATTCTGATGCATGCCAGGCTCAACAACAGTCAGCTCATTTCTAGTTTTGTTTCATTAGTCACCTTCCTCCCTGACTTCAGATTAGTATTTTTTTGATTTATTTATTTAAAAAATATTTTTATTATTTTTATTTTATGTGTATGAGTGTATTGCCTGTATGTATATAAGTGCACCCGTGTCATGCAATGCCCGCAGAGGTCAGAAGAGGGCATTGGATCCCCTGGAACTGGAGTTACAGATGGTTGTTAGCTGCCATGTGGGTGCTGGGAATTGAACTTGGGTCCTCTGCAAGAGAAGTCAGTGCTCTTAACCACTGAGCCATCTCTCTAGCCCCCGGCTTCAGATTATTTTGAAGCAGATGTGAGACGACAAAGCATTTAAAGTATAAATGCTATGTATTTCTAAATGGTAAAGACTTAAAAAAAGAAATCAAAGCAGCTGAACCATGCCTGTAATCATGACATTTAGGGAGTTGAACAGGAGGATTGTGAGTTTGAGGCCAGCTTGGTCTACATGACAAGTCTCTGTCTCAAAAAAACAAAACAAAATAGCCTACTATCAAATCTCAATTAGACTTTAATATCATCAAATAGTTGGTCAATATTCATTGCTTTCCTCTCTAGTTTAAGCCAGGCTCCAAATAGGATTGCTGCATTGCAACTGGTTGACATGCCTCTTAAAATCTGTAGACTTCTCTCGGTCTCTCTCTTTTTCCTCCTTGCATGTTATTTGTTGAAGGAACTGAGCTGTTTGCACCGTAGGGTTTCCCAGAACTCAGATTTGCTGATTGCATCCCCACAGTGTTATTCCTGTGAACTGGTAATTAGGGCTAGAGACTTACTCAGGTTCAGATTTTTTTTTTTTTTTCCCCCAAGACCAATTCCTAAGTGGTGGTGTGCACTTTCATCAGGCAGCACATACGGTCTGGTTATCTCCCTTTTACTCATGTTAGCAGAACCCGATGATAATTATCTAGATTTTTATTCCATTAAGAGTTGCAAAGATGTGGCATTGATTTGAGGCCATCGTTATTTCTTCATTTATTAGCTCTACATCTTCTGTAAAGAAAACCATCTCTTCATTAAAACTTTGGTTATTATGAGGTACAGTTGACTTGAGATAAATATTTCTCCTTATTTACCAGTTTTCAAAATAATGAGTTGGTTCCTTGGTATTCTTCAAAGGTAATCAATATAGTTATTTTGAGTGCCATCATGAACTCAGGTTTAAACATGTTTGATGCACTTTATCTATCATAGCCATTACTCTGATTGATGCTTACGTTGTCCTGTCTTTGGTCAGTAGGGGTTTTGAAATACACTCAGATCTTTCCAGTGGCTTCCTGGCCATTTTAACATCAGGATAAATTGATGTAGCTCACCTGTGCACTTCCTGCCTGAGACCTGGATCGAGCTGCCTCTCCTAGAAACCCTGGTCCTTTCTTTTTGTAGCTGTTTTGAGGCCACTGTTTATGCTGTTCATTGCTTCTGGGTTTGACATTGATTTTTAGGCCTTTTCAAGCAGCACAACTACAAAATATGATTTTTTCTTTGTAAGTGAAAATATACTGTGGAATTATACTTCCATTTCCTTTCCAATTCAGTTTTAAATAGTTTGTATTTGACTATCTTCAATCTATATACTTTTTATCTCATATCTAAAACACACATGCATACAACACACACACACACATGTACACACAAATGCATACATACATACATGCACACATGTTCATATACCCCCAAACCTGGCTATTAATGATTCTGACATACTTGCTTTCTTTCATACAGTGCTCAAAATAGACCCATTAGTATCAAAATAATAATGAGACTATCCGCATTAAGATTATGGGTTGCAGTTTAAGATTATTTTGGGGAACTGGAGAGATGGCTTAGTAGTTAAGAGCACTGGCTACTCTTGTAGAGGACCCGGGTTCAAGTTCTGGCACCCACATGGCGGCAACAACTGTCCATAATTCCAGTTCCAGGGGATCCAATGCCCTCTTCTGTCCTCTGTGGGCATTGTATGACCTGGGTGCACTTACACACATGCAGACAATACACTCATACACATAAAATAAAAATAATTAAAATGATTGTTGGTTGCAGTTTAAGATTTTTTTGCCTTTTTGTAATCCTTATTGTCCTTAGGATATAGTGTCAAATCACTCTTCCTTAAAGTTACTTTTAATAGGTTGCTATATGGGTCCTGGCATTAAATCTTCAACACGGTTGGATTTATTTGTTTTATTTTGTTTATTAGAGATTGCTCTATTTGTATAGAGAGTTCATAGAATGTATTTTTTAAGTTAGCTTTCCACTTAGGAATGACTGTATACCTGTGAGAGTTGCAAACACAGCACCAAGCGAGAGAGCCTTTCTGCTTTTCATATGCTTTCTCTAAGATGGACATATCTCAGACTATCAGACTAAGAGGTGATATTGGTGAAATGTGTGCCGCAGAGCTCTGACCACCTTATCACATATGTAGATTTGGGTAACCAGCATCACAATCAAGACACAAAAACATTTCCTCACTACACAGAGTTCCTTCACACCACCCCTTCATAGCCATGCCCACCCTTCCTCTCATAAAATCCTCTCACCCTTTCTTTGAAAGAATAGCTGTCTTAGACGTAATAGCACACCAGATAATATAATCTTTTTTCAAACACCAAACACAATTTAGAGGAGTATCGAGAAATGCGTACTGCATTCCCTCATAGATCTCCTGCTGATAACTCTTAGTTTTCCTTCATCAGAGAATATCTTGATTTTTTTCTTTTATTCCCAAAGGATATGTTTGTTGGATATAAAATTCTGAGTTGGGTCTGGAGAGGTGGCCCAGTGATTAAGAGTAGTTGTTCCCCTTGCAGAGGACCAGGGTTCAGTTCCCAGAACCCACATGGTGGCTCACAGCTGTCTGTAACTTAAGTTCCAGGGATCCAACACTCTCTTCTGGCTTCTTCAGGCACTAGGCACATGCATGATGTACACAGATATATGCAGGCCAAACACTTATGCACATAAAATCAAAATAAATAAATCTTTAAAGTTCTGCACTGACAGTCCTTTTTGTACAGCCCTTGAAAACTGTTTTGCCATTTCCTCAGATGGTTTGTGACAAGAAATTTGCTACCAGTAGGATGGGTTTTCCCTTGTATATGAAGTGTCGTTCTTTCATTGCTGTAAGGTTTTAGTGTTTAGATTTTAGAGGTGTAGTTTTGATGTGTTTTGATATAGGTTTGTTTTAGTTTATCCTAGTTAAGTTTACTCAGGTTCTTGGATCTGTAGTTTTCTCCCCTCCCCCTCAAATTTGAGAATTTTTTGATAATTTTTTTAATTAAAAAAAAATTTTTTTTGGTCTTTTTTGAGACAGGGTCTCCCTGTAGCCCCAGCTGACTTGGAACTTGCTAAGTAGACCAGGCTGGCCTTGAACTCACAGAGATCTGCCTGCCTCTGCCTCTGAAGTGCTGGGATGTGTGCCACCATGCCTGGCCTTTGGTGATTATTTTTAGCTCCATACTCTTTCCTTCTGGACTCCATCAACACACCTTAGATCTTTTGCTATCAGCCCATAACTCTACTTGTTGTTCTCCAGGCTCTGTTCATTTCTTTCTTCAGTCCCTCAGATTGGGTGGCTTCTAGAACTTTCTCTTTTGTCTACTGCTTCTTTATCCCCCTTTGCATTCTGTTGTTGAGCCTCACCCATTGAGGTTTTCTTTGTTTTTCATTTTCTTTTGTTAATTTTGTCTCAATTTTCTATTTGGTTCCTTATCTCTCCTGTTTCTTTTCTGAGACTTTATATTTTTCATTTGTACACGTTTATAATGGTCAAAACATTTTTATGCTGGCCTTTTAAAAACCCTTGCCAGATAACCCCAACATTTGTGTAATTTTGTAGCTAATTCTTTGTCTTTCTTCACTCAGTTAAGACCTTGGTTCTTTATGTGATGGACAGTTTTGATCAGATCTTGCACATTGTGGCCATTATGAGACTCTAGATGTTATTTACATCTTTAACCCATGTCATGTAATGCCCATGGAGGTCAGAAGAGGATGTTGAATACCCTGGAACTGGAATTAGGACAAGTGTTAGCTGCCATGTGGGTGCTGGATTCAAACCTGGGTCTTTTGCAAGAATAGCTAGTGCTTTTAACTACTGAGCCATCTCTCCAGCCTCGTTTTTTAAATAAATATTTGTTTTAATTATATGTGCATGAGTGTACTGCCTGCATGTGTGTAAGTGCACCCATGTCATGCAATGCCCATGGAGGTCAGAAGAGGGCGTTGACTCCTTGGAACTGGAGTTATGGATGGTTGTCAGCTGCCATGTGAGTGCTAGGAACCAAACCAGGGTCCTCTGCAAGAGCAGCCAGTGATTTTAACTGCTGAGCCATCTCTCCAGTCCCCATTATAAGCAAGTTTTTGTATGGATACTTGCTTTCTTTCCTCTGGGGCAAACACCCCAGTAGTAGAATGCTAGATCATAAGAAAGGTGTATGCTTATCTTTTAAAGAAATCCCCAGTTTTTCAAAGTGAAGTGGAAAACATTCACTCCTGAATTGTGGGAGGGCCCCAGGTGTTTTGTGTCCTTGCAGATACCATATATGGTCAGTTGAAAAAAAATTTAGTTATTCTAATGGGTGTACAGTGATATTGTATTATAGTTTTAATCCCCTAATTAATAGTGTTACTGAGCATTTTTAGAGGTGCTTGTTTGTTACGGACAAAGGAAAACAAACTATTCTCCTTTCTCCACTCACCTTCAGCACCTCTGTGAACAGATGCATGCTCTTTTCCTCATGTCAAGAAACCCCCTGGGTGTTCCACAGTTTAACTTGCCTCTGACCCTCCACCTAGAGATATCATCAGACCCCTCAGGTTAAGGCCCAGTCCTCCAAGACTGACCTCACTTTATGTGCCAATTGTAAGTCCAGGCTGTCATCTGTGCTTCTGACTTCTGGCTACAAATTGGGAGTTCCTGTGAGGCTATTTAGATTTGGTCCTTTGCTAGAGTGGCTCAGAGGACTCACTTATCCAGATCAGCAGCTTCTTACAAAAGATCCACTTCAGGATGAGCTAAGTGGAAGAAGCACGCTGGGCAAAATGTGGGGAGCGGGGAGGGACCCTGTCCTCTAGGACACACTAGGTGACTCTCCTAGTGTCCTCTGTGTGCTTACCAACCAAAGCACTCTGAACTAGAGCCTTTCAAGTTTCTGTGGCAGCTTCATCACATGGGCAGGGTTGATTATGACCATTAGTGATTCGCTCAGCCTCCAGTGCCTTTCCTTTCTGTGGAGATGTGGAGGTTGGATGTCAGAAGTTAGAGGTCAAAGGTCTGGAGGAGAGCTGAATGTTCCAGCCTGTTAATCACGTTTCTTTTTCCAGGGTAACAGTCCCAATCCTGAGGTTAGGCAGAAGCCTCCAATTAGCAGATTTTTATTAGCATACAAAAGACAGTGCTTTTTATAAAGACTTTGTCCTTTTAATTATTTTTATATTATGTGTACGAGTGTTTTGCCTACATGTAAGTGCACCTGTGTGTATGATGCTCATGGAGACCAGAAGAGGGTGTCAGATCCTCTGGAACTGGAGTTTCAGATGGTTGTTAACCACCATGTGGGTGCTGGGAACCAAACCTGGATCCTCTGCAGGAGCAACCAGTGCTCTTAACTGCTGAGCCACCTCTCCATCTCCCACAAAAAAGACACTTATTGTTTAGAGACTCCAGAATGTGGGAACAAAAATAAAAAGAATGTGTTTCTTATTTTATACCCCATTATCACACAATTATCTATTCATCTGTTCTTTGCTAAATTGAGTTATTTATCTTATTTTTTTGAAACAAGGTCTCAAAGGGTAGTCCTGGTTGACCTGAAACTTGCTATGTAGACCAGGCTGGCCCCAAACCCACAGAGATTTGCCTGCCTCTGCTTCCTGATTACTGGGATTAAAGGCGTGTGTCACCATAGTAGGTTTTCCTTTTCAATCTTACTGTTGTATTTAGATACTTTATGTATTCTAGGCACATTTTATCTGACATATACCTTGTAAATATTTTCTCTCGGTCTGTGATTTATATTTTACTTGCCTTAACACTGTCTTTTAAAGAGCAGAATGTTTAAAATTTTTGATGCAATTCAATTTATCAGTTTGTTCTTTTATGAATTGTGCTTTTGGTATTATATCTAGGGAATTACCACTTGAAGGCAAGGTTTCTCTTAAAGTTTACAATTTTAGCTTTTATTTAGGCCTACAATTATATGTAATGTAAAGTATGGACTCGGTTATTTTTGCAAATATTTGTTTTAGTATAATTTGCTGAAAAGAGTAGCCTTTCTCCTTTGACTTTTCTGTGCGCTTTTACAAAAACAGGCAGCCACATATCTGTGGGTCTACCTTTGCTTCTCAATTTTGTTCCATTGTTGTTTCTTTTTATACTTTTTTTCACAATATCTGTGTTACTGCAGTCTAAGAATATGGCTTGACACTGGCGATGTAGCCCTCCACAGTTGGTTGTGTTTTCCTAAGTCATTTTTACTATTCTAGTTTCTCTGCCCCTCAGTTTCTACAGAAAGACTATATTGAATCTATAGATACATCTGGAGAAAATGGATAATTCTCACTGTTAAATCTTTCAAGCATATCTCCCCTTACTAGTGTTGAAATTTCCCACCCGCGATTTTTAGTTTTTCTTGATCTTTTAGTTGATCTTGATCTTTTACAATTTTTTCCA